>NC_087068.1:54582156-54633702 GCF_963678635.1 Symsagittifera roscoffensis | reverse complement strand
CTCCAACAAGATCATAATAGAGCAAGACACCAGAGTCAAAACCAGAATACACTCGAAATCAATAGACAAATTATTCATCCACGACGAAATAGAAATTTACAAAACCCCCGAGTTCAATTCAACATACCTCAGTCGCCTACAACAAATCCAATAAACCTTTCTAGTAGTACAATTCAAAATACCCCACAGACTCCAGTACAACAAAACACATCGAACATTCCCTCAGATTGTTTAGGTTCAACGCCTACATCTGAACAAATCAGAGAAAACCTTTTAAACCCCCAGCCACTACAGAACATCTCCCATTTTGGACGACACAAGCTTTCACCCAAGGCGAACCAAATTTAATAAATGACCCAATAGACGTTTCATCTGAAAAATCTTTGTCACTACCTGAAACTTTTTCACTTCCCTCAATACCTTCTTAACTCCAATTTCACAAACACCATTTCCTCCAAGTTTTCCTATAAATATCGACGCCAGATATAGAGAAAATTCAACAAATAACATACAACTACGATTAGATTGGAATACATTCATAGCACCCCCTCCGTTATTTGGACCACATCACGAAAGTCACAGACTACGCAACTGGGCACTAAATAGATTAGAATATCGACAAGACATTCACAAAGATATTCAAGACCATAATATACAAATACTTAGACAAGACAACTTGACATTAAAATTCGAAATCATATTAAAACTAAGCAATATAGTTCACCATCCCTCACCCCTAGCACCTCTAAAAATAACAGCTCAATCTTTACCTCCCCCGTTTTTAACCACAGAAGTAATTTACAAATACGATAGATACACAAAAAAGACAATAGGATATATCACCTTTTATAATCCAGGACTATCATACATAATATTATAATTAGGACTATATACAGGACTATCATACACATGTATACTTTAAAGATAATAATTTTTCAAATTCTTTCCTTTTTCAGTTTTTTAAAACCTGATCCCAATAATCCTTCACCTCCAACCGGACCCCAGGATTTACTAGTCACATATTATGACTGTTAACAAAGTGAACAAAAAACATTAAGCAAATATGCAATAAACCAAATCACTCAATGTGAATCCGAATCACGATCAACCGAAAGAACAAATGTAATAGCAACACTTTAATCAAAAGCCAGCCAGAGCTACAACATTAATAGAAAATAAATTCACAGCAACATTTTCCGAAAATAAAGTACATTCTTCACAAGTTTCAAACGGAAATAAAAACAGATTAGACCATGAATCTTTCTACCAAAGTAACATTGAAAGACTACTGCACCTGAGCCCTGGAGATTGCAAAAAAGAACTTAAAAGAATAAAGCTCACATCAAACGAAAGCACAAACAGAAAACTAGTAAATTTTCTAGTTTTTCCAGATTCAGCACATCAAGCCGAACTTGAAAAATACCAAGGTCATATAAGACTAGATAACAAATTTCCCTTTTTTCACGGAGCACATGGAAGATTAACATATGATCTCCATGATAAAAATTGGTTACACCACATTGGAATAAACAATCCCTCAATTTGTAAAGCAGATACCAAAAATATAGGATAGCAAGAAATAATGTTTTTTGATTGGAAAAAACAATTTGAAAAAGTACAACTAACACGTGATTTAAAAGATCACACTATATTTTATCAAGGAATCAGACTCCCTTGTAAAAACGACCAAGGATATTGCGATCTTACTACGCGCACACAAGCAACAATCATTTGATTGCCTGAAGACACTTGTACAACAATTCAAGTAGCAAAAACACACGCTAGAATGATAAAATTTCATCAAAATCAATTTATTGAATCAATCTCGTCTGAAGACGCAAACCCTGACCAAATTAGACAAAGTAATTATAAACTTAGAATTATTCATAATATAGAAAATAAATTAACACGTTTCCAAAAATACCCAGAAACGGAACTAGCATGGAAATACACAAAACCACTTTACAAAACACAATATTCAGAAATTCTTGTCGCATACGAAGACGGTTTTGACATGAACACAGGAAAATAAATAATACATCAAATGGTTGCATCTCAATCAACCACAGACGAAAACTCATACGTCCAAGTAAAATTTCAAAAGAATACAGGAAGAACCGGTGAAAAATTAAAACCACAAGACACAGACAGTACACGCTTACAAGAACTATCACTTATGAACAACACTCATTTTGGCGCAATCCACTATGACATACATTTAGACATGAAATTAGATTACACAGTTAGTTGAATTTTTCAAGAAATGTCTTGGACAGAACTTGAAACCCTCCATCAATTATGCGATTTTGAACGTACACAAATTTTACAATCACTTGCACTAGCAGTACTAAAAATCCCCTATGCAGGATTTTTATTGTCAGCAAACAGATCAAATCTAATTTACTACAGAGGAAATATATTATGTTATTACACCTGTACCAAAAAGGTATCACCTTTGTATGTTTTCGAAGACAAAAGCTGCTAAGACAGAATCCCAATTTTCTACAAAAATAAAGTCTATTTTGTTGATACACTCTCCCGCAGAACTTATTTTTGGGATACAGCAGTCCCATGTGGATCAGAAAACAGCCACAGTGTAGTAAAATTAAACCCTGATAAAGATAAATACTATCGTCTCACACCATACCCTACACTTAGCAACCACTCAAAAAATTTTCACCAGAAAGCGTTAGAGCTGTTGCCCGTAATCCTAATATTGATTTACAATCGATCGGCATATACTCTAAATCATATGTTCAACATCACATTTGAACACACTAATTTCAAAAATTACTCACAAAAATGGACACAATCCAACGACAATCCATAGATCAAAACCTACGCAAACTTGCAGAAACAGCAGGCTTTTCAAGACTATAGCGGATATTTTAAAGACATAAAAAATTACATTAGTTAAATGGCAAAAATACAGACCACAAGATATATCACCATTGGAAATTATCTTTAGTTTTGTAAATTTGAAAAACGAACTTCTTGCCTTTCTAGGATGGCCATACTACATCTTAGAAAGATTGACTAATTGTACGCAATGTTTAATTTTCTTGAATTTCTTTTCTCTTTCTTAAAAGAAATCTAAGTAGTATATGTTGGGGCAGTTCAAGGGGGGTGCCTGCGGACCCCCATGTATTAACATAGGGAATAGAGCACCCGGTCCGCAGGCTATGTATTAAGGTTGGGTATATAGTGTACAATGTAATAAGATAGGGAATAGGTTTCCCAATGTATTAAGATACGAGGTTTCAGATGGTAAGTTTCAGAAAAATTTTTGGCGCCCGAATTTCCCATGTAAAGATTTCCTTATGTCTAAGACATTCTTTGTAGGGAATTGAGAACTCATTAGGGAATAGGATTCCTAATGTATCACGATGGTAGGTTTCAGATGGTAAGATGGTAAAGTTTCGGATGGTAAGTTTCAAAAAAAATTTGGCACCCGAGTTTTTTGGAGCTCGATTTAGCCAATTTTCCATATTGTAAAATTTTTCCTAATCAAAAAACAACATACTCTTAAACCAAAAGTAGCGTTTAAAAAGAGTTTTTTTAAAAAAAAGGTTAATTACAGAGAAAATGTATTAGTTCACAGCATCTACAAATCTCTTACAAATTTAGAGGTTTAGTATGTATTCCATCACATTCAACTTCCCGTTTAGGGTAAAAAAAGCTCAGTCCTTTTTTAGTTTGTTCATAAGTTGCGACTGCATGGTTAATCGTTTTAAATCCTCTATTCGTTGACTTTAAATTCACTGCCTCATCCAGTACTTGTCGATACTTCGACATTGGTCCATCTCCAGAGTCTTCTAATGCACGTTTGTTCAGACCTTTACTGCTAAACTTATACTTTTGACTTTTACTATCGTAACAGCAGTACATTTTACTACACAGGCATAACATTTCGGTGCATCTGAATTCCTCCTTGAACAATCCTGGTTCTCTCTTGTCATGTTTCTTATGTTTAGAACAGCAAGTACGGGGAAAAAAGTTGTTTTTTGCATCTGCTCTGAAATCGTCTCGACAGTCCTTGCTTCGCCTTTCAGTCCATTCTGCTCGCTTGCTGGGAAGGATACAATCATCTAAATCTTCTTCTGCCAAAGCCAAATAGAGGGAATCTGTATCCATTTCGAGTTCTTCGAATTTGTTGACATCGCAAAGTTCATCGAAAAAGTTATAATACAACTCCAACATTCTCAACTTGGCATACTGTAGTATAAAAAATCCTACTATAGTTGGTTCACGATGCTCTATAGTAGATTTAACAAGTTCCACTTCATACAAATCTTTAGCTACGATATTAAGTCTCTTGAAGAATTGGTTTTTGATAGCTTTGTGGGTTTTTTCGTCTCCAAGATATTTTGTCATTGTATGTTTTGATCTGTCCATTATTTGATAGCCGTAGGAACTGTTTCCTAGAAGTTTCATTGTTTCGGCTACTACGCCAGATAATGGATTTTCATCGCCGGCTCGCCTAGCATCAACAACAGACTGAACAAAACTGTTGAATACTTTATGCGGTGTGTATTGTACAAAACGATGAATTTTTGTACATTGTAGTCCTAGATCCAAGTAAAAACTGAAAAGTGGTGTGATCAGTGTTCCGTTGGTCAATTTGAAGCTCGATATCAACATTCTTTGCGATTGTTTTAAAAAATCGTTTTCTTCCGCATATGCCTTCATATATTCACCAATATCGTTTCTGGAAACATCAATATTTTTGAAAAAAGGTGGGAAATTGGAAAATTTTGCTTTAAGTTCATCTGGAACACTCAGATCGCATTGCACATAGCCGAACATTTTTTCATTTCTAATGTTTTGCACTAGTGAATTGGCAGAAAAAGGTCTTTTGAAGGGAAAGTGAGTTCTAACGTGATTTTTCACGTCTACATTGTTTTTAAATTGATCCCACCAGCTACACTCCCACATTTCTTCTATAGAGTATCCTTTTTCTCGAATGTAGTCTTTTCGAAAATCATCCATTTCTCTTTTCTTGGTTCCTCGTTTGATATCATCATCAGTTAGGCTCGGTCTAGCTTCTTGACAAGGACAAAAATGGAAATAACAACCCATTGCTTGAAAGACAGTCTTACAATGGTTGCAATAACCATCAACACTAAAGCAATCAATTTTTTTTCTGTTTTCCTGTAGTGTAGTAACTCTCAATTTTACATTCAGTTCTGGTTGCTTGAAAGTATGACATGACCATATTTTCAAATGTTCGAACTCGATTTTGCCTTGCCTTGAATTTTTGTGTTTCTTCATCGTAGTCCCATCTCGTATACAAACCTGTGGGCATATCCTGACACATAGAATAAGGATAGAGTTGACTAGCATCAATCCCAACGATTGATTTACACAAATTTTTTGATTTTCGAATAAAGGTTTCATTTGCTACTGCTTTCCTTGTGAAAACAATTGAGGGACCACCGGTCATATCTTCCCGTATTTTTTCAAGCAAGTCACTATCACTCGAAAAGAATGGGTAAAACTTATAGTCGGTTGATTTGTGTAGACAGATGTTGGCTAGATTCGGTAGTGTGCAGCCGAGCTTTAACATATCTATCCCTTTGTCATGATAAAATTCAATCATTTTCTGCATAGCATCAAATCGCGGAATGTTGTCATCTTTTCCTGTTCCCAGATAGATTTAAGGTAATTGTAGTTTTCCAATCCCGTAGTTGGTCTGGTTTTGAGACCGAGTTTTTTCAAGGCTTGCTCTTCAGTTATCCCAGTGTTAAAAAGTTTTTGATAATCATCAAACTCTTTATCGAGAGGGTTACTATTCTTCAGTTTGCTGTAGAAGTCATCATACGAGGGTAGTCATCGTGTGGGCGTAGGTACTATCATGATCGTTCAACAATCGTTCGATCTCCCTGGTCATCCTAGCCTCTCTTTCGTATGACTCCTTGTTTGCCTGTGCCAGGCTCTCCGCCAGGCATTGATCGGTGTTGCGAATCAACTGAGCCTGATCAACCCTCGCCTGCGACTTCACATGCGTTAGTTCGTCTCTCAGATTCTCTTGACCTTTGTGAGCTCTCTTATCAACCTGATCTATTCTTTTAGTCATGTCCCGCCTCAGTTCATCTAGACCATTCATTACGCCAGCGAACATGTCACTTATGTCGCCAGTGGCCCCAAAAGACGGGGTTAGTCCCAGAGAAGATGCGGTCAACTGCGGCTGCAGCCTGGTGCTTGATGACGCACCGCCTTTTTGCTTGCTCATCGACGTCATTAATCTGTCTAAGGTTGATGACGCTCCCATCGTTATCCCATCTGACATGGGCCTGGTCGGCGAGGTTGACGACGCCTTCCTGCTCATATCGTTCCTTGGGCACGGTGTGAAGTTCACATCCGGATGGGCTACCTCCGGGTAGTCATCACTGGAAGTCAAACCTACAGTTGGTAGTGACGCCATGCGTTCGTCGTACAAAGACTTCCAACTCTTCTTGGCCTTCGAACCCGTTTGTTCTTCACTCGGGCTTATACTCGACATCATCGCGTTGTTGCTCTGCTTGGCCAGAGATGAGTGGGTACTAGCCGAATGTGAGTATTCTCCCCTCCATCTGTGACTATTGGTCTCCGATTTGGACATCCCCTTGAATAATACTTCCTCTCGCGGCTCGACCTCGGAACGCTCCGAGGTCTCCTCTGTCCTCTCGATTTCCTCCCGCTCGAGGTCCTCGCTCGGCTCAAAGTCGGGTCGAATGAGCGTCTGTTCTCCCTCGTCAAAGGGGTCCACAAGCGTTTCGCTCGCGGTTCCAGCTTCGGCGCTCCGCCTTTGATCGCCATCGAGGTTTTTCTCGCTCCTCAATCTCATTCCGCTCACTGAAAGATCAGGTTGACCTTTAGTCGATTCGTTTTCAGCAAACACGTCGGAGGCGCTGCTAAACGAGGACTGGCTACGCCTAGTTTTGAATTTTCGCGTGCTGCCCTTGCTCAGCCTGGGAATCTTAGTAGTCGATCCTAACGAGTCCCTGCGCTGCATACTTTGTGACACAAAAAAAAACAATATTCGAAAAGTCAGTATCAATCTCTTAGGATTCTCAATGACAATCTTAGTGACTCAGCTAGAGTTACACACACACACACACAGGGCCTGCTCAGTATTGATATAATGCTAACTCAACCCTGTCGTATAGTATAACAGTATCACAAGATTTTCACAAGATATAATCAACACACAATACACAATAGATAATCAGATAAGGATATCCTACAGGTGACAACGACCTTTTGTCAGTATCAATTTATCGCTACACGATTTATCAAGTCACTGCTTTGTTAAAATTAAACAATCTTTGATAAAAAGCAGTGATGATTCAGAAACAGATCAATAAAACTTAGTCTTAAAGAAAAAGACTTCCCCCAATCGGAACGATCCGAAAGAACAAAGCCCAGGACACAGTCTTCTCAAGTGGGTGTGTATTTGCCTAATACACCCACCGAGATCTTCTTTTAGGTGCCCTGCGATTGCCCGAGCTGTCCTATTAAGTAGCTCAAGGCAACCTCTGATCGAAAATTTCTAAAGTCTATGAAAAAGCTCCCCCACACCCGGAACGCTCCAAGTGCACGAGAGCAGGGAACAACTTTTCTTCTCAAGTGAGTGTGTATTTGCGAAATACACTCACCGAGGTCTTCTTTTATTTGTTCCCGGATTGCCCGAACTTTCTTATTAATTAGCTCAAGGCAACCGCACAACCAAAATCACAATCAAAAAAATTTTTTGTTCGGGTACTTCTGATACACCCGATCTAGAATCCAAAGTTGATCACGAATTTCCGGGTCAAAATGGGCTCTTATGATCCTAATAAGCGCCTAATATCCTAATATGATTTTGATTAAATGGATATTTTCCGTTTCCCAAATCGCCACGGAAGATTTCCTCAAGTTTCTAACAAGGAAGATTGCTTAGAAGGTTTAAGACACTCCGGAGGGTTACTTCGGAGGGTTGTTAAGACACTTAGCCTACTTCGGAGGGTACCTTAATCACCCAAGTCACTTCGGAGGGTCCCCCTAAATTCACTAAGGAGGGTCAATAAGATGCTTAATATGCTCCGGAGGGTTACCTCGGAGGGTACCTCCAAAATTTTCAAATTTCTGAAACTCACTTAGAAGGGTCTTCAATTAACTCCGGGAAGCGTCAAAACAAGCTAAGTTCTCTACGATGGGCTGTTTTAACTTCTATGGGTGATCTCGTGGAATTTTTCCACTAAGGAGGGTTGCTAAGGGGTTTAGCTGACTCCGGAGGGTTACTTCGGAGGGTTCCCCAAAAATCACGAAAAAGGTTATGTTACCGCGATAAAGTCTCTAAAAGCGGTCCACCTGAGTTAAAACTAGGTTGGCTGACACGGTCAACCTTCCCAGTTGGATAAAAAGGTGTTTTGATAAAATTTTCTGCCGCTCGGAGGGTTACCTGTAATTTGGACCCTCCGAACCAACAAATTCTAAAAAATTTCTCTTTTCCGAGATTATCAACCCAAAAACGGTTGCGGTCCGGAAAAATGGTCTAAAACGTCGACTTATGGTACCAAAATTATCCCGATCGAATGACTAGTCTTTGAGAAATTGCCAAAAACGTGTTTGTCCAAATGGCCTTTTTTCACCACCTATATAGGTTCTGAGAAACTTTTTCCGCAAATCCTATCGAAAGTGCCTAAAAATAATTGAAACGAGCGTAGTAGCCCTGTACGGCACTGGAATAGTGCAAAAAACTGGATCAAAATTGGTTTGGAGAAAAAAATTTGGCCAATAACTATCAAATTTGGACCCTCCGGTTCCTTCCTTTTCCAATCCTTAAGTCGTTAGCTCTATCCAAGGAGCCAATCGGAGGGTTACTCAAGAATTTCTCTAGTAACCGAGCGCGTTATGCTAGCACGCTCCTAACGCAAAAAGTTTTATTGCTCTAACTCTAAAAACTCAAAAACTCGATCGCAAAACAGATTGACAAAATTCAGAAAATTATCGAAATTTCGACCGAAAAATTTTGGTTTTTTCCAGCTTCTACTGAGTCTTTTCTCACGCGGTTTTTTTAGTTAGGGGGATCGAACTATGTAGCTACTCCCTATATAAAAGCTTTTTGTTGTTCGGAAAAGCTCGGATATCCAAAATTTTGGGGGTCTACAGTTTGATCGAAAATCGATGATTTTCGACAAAATTGGGTGTTTTTGGGTCTAATTGAGGAGATAAGTAATATGTAATAAGGATAATAACCTATTAGTAGTCGTTAATGAATAGTACTATACCCTCCTTTGCACCAAAATACCCGAATTAAGACCCTTAACTCGGAAATTTGTAATCGATGGAGGGTACAATCGGACCGCGCCAATCGTGCCCCCCACCACTTAAGTTTTAATGAAATAGTACCCGAACGATACTAAAATTGCTTCAACGATACCCAACAGTCGTTGCCGATGTTATCCCTGATGTCCCTGTTGAGTGTGGAACACGTTGATCAGCTTGCCACTCTACCCTCCGGTCACCGGCAAAATCACCATTAACGTGCTTAAACACTCAAATTACACTCGAGGGAGGGTATCCAACCCTTCACCAAAACACACAATCTTTCTATCAGAAACGATATAAATTAATCTGAAACAACAACAAACAGGAAGGTCAGATCACATCTCGTCCGGAAATAACATATAAACTGTCACTTTATGTTTTTTTAACTGTTTTTGGTCTTTTTTGGATTTTTTACTGTTTTTTGTACTTTTTTGTTTTCAAATAAATTTATTTTTGGCTTTTTCTTGGTTATACACTATTTTTGTTTGGTTTTACGCTTTCTCTTTAATTGTTTTTGGTCCTGGGACCTCAGGACAAGCGGGCTCTAGATTTCCCACCTAACCCTCCGGCCCCCGGAATTTTCGGTGTTAACTAAGTTAAAAAGCTAAATAGCACTGGACGGAGGGTACGCACCTTCCCCCCAGTACAATAACGGTCATTAAAGCCCGGAGCGGAGGGTTCGTCGCTGAAACGCTTGCTGATCATGATGGTCTTATGCCTTTGACAGGCCCATCCAGGAGCGCCATAAAAACGTCTATGTAACATTCGCCCAAATACTACACAGCGACGGAGCGTAGAAAAAGTACCTAATAACGACTGGCAGGCGTCAGTTACCTTAACCCTACTCGTTTTTCACCGTCTCGACCTTGCCAGTTGATTTTCTGGTCTGTTTATGGCTAAGTAAAAAGTTACCATTTTTAGGCCATCAGTCAAACGACTTTTGATCAGCTTTCGTTTACATGCGAACACAACTACATAGCTGAGTCTCGGATCCTCAGACTACGTAATTTTCATTAAAAACACGGCTCGAACAACCTGTTTTAATATGCTTTTGTGTGACAGTTCTATATTAAATCCATTGGAGATGGATTGACCCTTTCCTCTTTCTAGCTACTCATATTCTAAAATATCAAGTTACACCGGTGTTAATTTAAAGTTTCACGACATCCAAGTAGCTATACAGTCAATTTTATACAATCCGTTCACATAAAACAGTCTCTGGGGGACCAAGCCTCCGCTCCCGTAATATTCCTGCGATAACGCTCTTATCTCTTCTAATTTGCGTCCCGGGAGGGTTCCGTGGAATATTCCTTCCCCACCGAAGCTTCCTTCTCCACTAATATCCGCTGATAAGGGTCTTATCGTGCGTTGCTGCCACGATAAGAGGCTTTGTATTCTCCGTCTCTTGCACGACTGTTTTTCACAATATTTGTCGTTGTTCTGATTTTCTCAGCTTTTTTGGTCAAAATGGCCGTTTTTCGTATTTCTGAGAAATATCAACTTGAAAATCGAAACTTTAAAAATAGAAAATCTCAGAATACTTCGACCCTCCTTTCAAGCACTTTTTTGCTGTTAAGGCCTTTTCTCTCTGATTCGTGCTTCGTCGGAAGGTTGCGCTGTGCCATCTGGCAGAATGGCACATTCATCAATGAGTGAAATTAAATATCTTGCATCTAGAACGATTTTTAATGATTCTCTTTTCGCTAAGTTGATAACGGGGTTTATAAATTTGTTACCTTTCGGCTGTTCTTCTTTATTTACTGGAGATATCATTTCATATTGTTCTAGTAATTCAAGTAATTGGTTAACTTTATATTGCAAGTGAATTGGGACTTTACTTGCTCGTTGTTTTTTGAAAACTGTGTCAGGTTTTAGGGGTAAATGTAATGGTGAATTTATTTTTCCTTCATCAAATGTTGATGTTGCGTAAACTTTTGGGTATTTTAATATTAGGTCAGCCAGTTGTTCGAATTTTTTTTGTGTTATCTGAGATTGTTGAAAATTAAACATTGTTAGAAATTTTTGCTGTTCAGTCTTAATTTTTGAAATTTGAAATGTTGCTTTGAAATAGGTCTTTGTGAAATAGTTTCTAATACGTTTTTTATTGCTTAAAATATTATTATCTGACAATTTTTCATCAAGAATTGTTGATTGACATTTATCTAATAGTTGTAAAATTTTATTTACTCTATACGCTATTTCTTTTGTGGGTGTAATTGTTGCGTTAGTCTCACAGTATTCTAAGAGTCCTAGTGGTAAGGTTATTTGATGTGGGGAATTATTATATATGTGAAGGAAAATCATATCAGAGTTTGTGTCGTTCATGTATCTAATAGATGAAATTGTTACTCGGAAAAATTTGTGAATTATTATTTGAATAATTTCGATTTCTAGATTTTGAATGGGATCTGTCGTTAAATCTGTGTTGATTTGAATTTGATCTTGAATAGTTATTTTGATATTGACTATTTTGACTATGTGATCGAATATACCTCTTTTGTGAGAAATTCTGTGAAATTCTTTGGTATGGTGATCGTCCTCTATAATTTGTATTATAGGGTGATTGTTGTCTATAGTAGTTGAAGTTATTTGGAAGGGGTTTTCCTGAACTATTATTGCTATGAATGATTTTGTTGGGTAAATTTTGATTTTTCTCCATGTATTGATGAAAAAATTTGTTGGGTTCTCTATATTTTTGTGGTTTATTTTGGTTACCTTGTTGTTTTTGTCTGCATTCAGCGATACTGTGTCCCTAACGTCGACAATAATTACACCAATTTTTAAATGATGGTTTGCCTTTGATATTTGGGTTTTTCTCGTAAATGTTCAAAATTTTGGTAATTTTTTCGGATAAATCAGTATCAGAGTCGTTGATATTGTTTATGTGTGAAGTAGTGATTTGGATGTTTACATATTGTAGTTTTAAGTTTTCTGTTTCTTCCAATTTTATATTGATTTCCGCTTGTTCTACTTTATCTACTGTTTTCCTAAAACCTAAATCTGGTTTTCGGATTGAGGAAGAATGTAATGCTCCCTTTTTTATTGCTATTTTTCGCAATTGAGGTGTTAGAGTCATCATTAGGATTTCTCTCATTTTTTTTATAATCATGAGTATTAAGTGAATATGCTTTTCGGACTAGTGTTTCTATTCTTACTGCCAGTTGTTTTATTGTTTCGTTGGGTAGTCTACAAATTTCATTGCATAAAACTCTTTGATGTTGTTTGTTTCTTTCTGAGTCAAAATTTTTTGAAATTTATTGTGTGAATCTTTTCCAATCTGATTTTATTTCTATAGGTAAAACTGAAAACCATTTTTGAGCTGCGCCGTCAGGGGTAGTTTGGATTAGAGTTGTGCGTCTATGTATCCAATTTTGATGACGTGGCGTGTATACTGCTTCAGGTCCTATATTTAAAATTAAATGTGCTGTGACTGCGTTTAGATAGTCTTCTACAGAGTATTCAGGATCTGTGCCTGTGAATACCATCAGTGGTTTTTTTGATGTTATTGATGATCCACCCATTAGGTATGGGTTCGTAGTCATTTGTAGGGATTCTGCAGCGTGTGGCATTTGAGAAAAGTTTGTTAATTGGCTTTTTGTTTTTTTGTGTTGTTCTAAATAATGTGGTAGTGGGATTTCATAATGCATCTGAGTTGGTTGATATGAATGAGTATTACCTGGATTTTGTTTTTGAAAATTATGATTGTAAGGTGTTAGATTAGTTCTAGGTTGTCTCAATTGTTCATTTCGTGTGTATGGTTTGAAAAAATCTGGTTGATCAATACTGTAAGAACGAGGTCTTTGGTTTGAGGAGAAACGTTGATGATTCTGATTATCGTATTCAGCATCGTCCGATGGAAAATACTTTTGTGCTGAATGATGAGGTTGATTTTTAGTATGGTATTTACTTGCACTGTTTTTACGTTGTTGAAAAAATGGGTAGTTTCCATTTTGTTCTTGTGAAAATTGTGGTTGATCATGAAAACCTACTGAGTTTAAAATTGGTTGTGATACATTTTGATTTTGTGCAAATACTTGAGTATATGTTTTAGTCTTTGTCGTCTTTGGTCCATTGACATAGTTGTAGTTATGTTCAGCAAAAGTAATTTTTTGTTGTTTGTATGATGGTTTTGGTTACTGGTCGAAACGTTTGGTAATCCTTCTGTGAATATTTTTGTGCAACATAATGTTTTACTGTGGATTATACGATTGTTTGTTGTAACGTTGGATTTTTTAGTTTGGAGTTGTAGAATTTGGTTGAATAGGTGAAATGCTTCGTTGTGCTTCTGTTATTGTTATTGTTTCAACAATTTCTTCGTTTACAAAATGTGATGGGGTTTGTATATCTTGTTGTGTAAGATTTCTTTTTCAGTTTAGATTGTCATTATTTATGGATGTGGAGTTTAAACTATTATTTCCTCTTCTTTCAGGGAAGAATGAATTATAGTTTAAAGATGTTACGTCAACTGTAAATGGATATATACTAACATAGACTTTCTTAATAGAAATAGTGCTAATTGCTTGACTTGATATATCTGTTAAAATATTGATATATAAGTCATAAGACCATTCAGGGTCCCATACATAATCTGATTGTTCTGCTTGTACAGTTTGATTATCTGTACCTTGTGGTCGAAAATTTTTTCTTGCTCTTTCAATAAGATCAATATTGTGACAAAAATAATCAAATATAAACCATGCTAAGATTTTTTGTAAATCGTGTTTAACATTTTGTGTTATTTGATCATTTGTTAGGTTTTCTCGAATTGCGTTTAAAAACTTTGATAATATATCTATTTCCTGTCGTACAAAGGTGAATCGCTTTGGGGTTCATCTAACTCTAATATAGAGAAATAGCTATATATAAGTGAGCATACGTCGTTTGTTAATGTCGAATTTGCTCTTTGTGAGTTTTGGTGTTGCATGTTTCTGATAAATTGTGTAAAAACTTTTGAGAATTCAATGTCTACATTGACAGTTTGAATGAGATATCTCTCATGAAATGCATTTGGTGATCTGATTTCTATGGTGTAAATTCCAAAGTGTGATGTGAGACTACATATACCTTTGAGATAGTGATCGAGAAGTTGTCTTTTTGTTTTTTCATCTGGAAATTCTTTTGTGAACGGACTTTCTCCTTTTTCGAATGAGTTTGCAATTTATTTCAATGTGTCCTATTGGTTGATTCCAATTGTACAAACGTATTGGTTTGTTTGTGTAGCAATTTTTTAATTTCCGTTTGCATTTTACTGATGCTTGTGATGTGGTTTCTGAATCTGTGAAAAAAAATTGATCGTCTGTTATGTGATTTTTCTTTATTGAGTCTTTTAAATTATGAAGTTCGTGTATTGCGGTTGTTTCTGATTCTGAGACTGCGTTTCTTCGTTTTGAGAATCTTTTCCTAATAATTTGTTCTTGTTTGTTTATTATCTTTTCTCTTAGTGTTTGTCTTTTTGTTTTTATATATCCTACTGATTGTCTGTGTGGTGTGATTAAGAAGTCGTATTTCTTGTCGTTAATCAAACAATTGTGTATTATGATTGTTTGTTTGTTTCCTAAATTGTCTGTTGACATAAGGCTTAGGATGATGGATGCACAATCTAGATTAGTGATTCTAATGCCTTCAACTGTTATTTCTTACAGTTTTTTATGGTTAGCTCTTTTTCGCGTTGTTGTAAATAATATGGTAGTGGGATTTCATAATGCATCTGAGTTGGTTGATATAAATGTGTATTAACTGGATTTTGTTTTTGAAAATTATGATTGTAAGGTGTTTGCATTAGTTCTAGGTTGTCTTAATTGTTCATTTCGTGTGTATGGCTCGAAAATATCTGGTTGATCAATACTGTAAGAACGAGGTCTTTGGTTTAAGTAGAATCGTTTATGATTCTGATTATCGTGTTCAGCATCGTCCGATGGAAAATACGTTTAGGCTGAATGATGAGGTTGATTTTTAGTATGGTATTTATTTGCATTGTTTTTACGTTGTTGAAAAAATGGGCGGTTTCCATTTTGTTCTTGTGAGGATCGTGGTTGATCATGAAAATTTACTGAGTTTAAAATTGGTTGTGATACATTTTGATTTTGTGCAAATATTTGAGTATATGTTTTAATCTTTGTCGTCTTTGGTCCATTGACATAGTTGTAGTTATGTTCAGCAAAATTTTTTTTGTTGTTGTTTGTATGATGGTTTTGGTTAGTGGTCGAAACGTTTGGTAATCCTTCTGTGAATATTTTTGTGCAACTGAATGTTTTACTGTGGATTGTACGATTGTTTGTTGTTGCGTTGGATTTTTTAGTTTTGGAGTTGTAGAATTTGGTTGAAAAGGTGAAATGCTTCGTTGTGCTTCTGTTATCGTTATAGTTTCAACAATTTCTTCGTTTACAAAATGTGATGGGGTTTGTATATCTTGTTGTGTAAGATTTCTTTTTCAGTTTAGATTGTCATTATTTATGGATGTGGAGTTTAAACTATTATTTCCTCTTCTTTCAGGGAAGAATGAATTGTAGTTTAAAGGTGTTACGTCAACTGTAAATGGATATAATCTAACATAGACTTTTTTAATAGAAATAGTGCTAATTACTTGCTTGACTATAAGTCATAAGACCATTCAGGGTCCCATACATAATCTGATTGTTCTGCTAGTACAGTTTGATCATCTGTACCTTGTGGTCGAAAATTTTTTCTTGCCCTTTCAATAAGATCAATATTGTGACTAAAGTAATCAAATATAAACCATGCTAAGATTTTTTGTAAATCGTGTTTAACATTTTGTGTTATTTGATCATTTAATAGGTTTTCTCGAATTGCGTTTAAAAACTTTGATAATATATCTATTTCCTGTCGTACAAAGGTGAATCGCTTTGGGGTTCATCTAACTCTAATATAGATAAACAGCTATATATAAGTGAGCATACGTCGTTTGTAAATGTCGAACTTGCTCTTTGTGAGTTTTGGTGTTGCATGTTTCTGATAAATTGTGTAAAAACTTTTGAGAATTCAATGTCTACATTGACAGTTTGAATGAGATATCTCTCATGAAATGCATTTGGTGATTTGATTTCTATGGTGTAAATTCCAAAGTGTGATGTGAGACTACATATACCTTTGAGATAGTGATCGAGAAGTTGTCTTTTTGTTTTTTCATCTGGAAATTCTTTTGTGAACGGACTTTCTCCTTTTTCGAATGAGTTTGCAATTTATTTTTACAAAATTCTATTTATCCGCGAGGTTCGGTTAATGGTGATATTAAAAATGGAAGTACTGAGTCTTCTGAGTTATCTTCTTTTGGAATCATTTTTGTGTTGTATTAATGTTAATGTGTAGTTTTCAATGTGTCCTATTGGTTGATTCCAATTGTACAAACGTATTGGTTTGTTTGTGTAGCAATTTTTTAATTTCCGTTTGCATTTTACTGATGCTTGTGATGTGGTTTCTGAATCTGTGAAAAATAATTGATCGTCTGTTATGTGATTTTTCTTTATTGAGTCTTTTAAATTATGAAGTTCGTGTATTGCGGTTGTTTCTGATTCTGAGACTGCGTTTCTTCGTTTTGAGAATCTTTTCCTAATAATTTGTTCTTGTTTTTTTATTATCTTTTTTCTTAGTGTTTGTCTTTTTGTTTTTATATATCCTACTGATTGTCTGTGTGGTGTGATTAAGAGGTCGTATTTCTCGTCGTTAATCAAACAATTGTGTATTATGATTGTTTGTTTGTTTCCTAAATTATCTGTTGACATAAGGCTTAGGATGATGGATGCACAATCTGGATTAATGATTCTAATGCCTTCAACTGTTATTTCTTACAGTTTTTTATGGTTAGCTCTCTTTCTTGTTGTTGTAAATAATATGGTAGTGGGTTTTCATAATGCATCTGAGTTGGTTGATATGAATGTGTATTAACTGGATTTTGTTTTTGAAAATTATGATTGTAAGGTGTTTGCATTAGTTCTAGGTTGTCTTAATTGTTCATTTCGTGTGTATGGCTCGAAAATATCTGGTTGATCAATACTGTAAGAACGAGGTCTTTGGTTTAAGGAGAATCGTTCATGATTCTGATTATCGTGTTCAGCATCGTCCGATGGAAAATACGTTTGTGCTGAATGATGAGGTTGATTTTTAATATGGTATTTATTTGCATTGTTTTTACGTTGTTGAAACAATGGGCGGTTTCCATTTTGTTCTTGTGAGGATCGTGGTTGATCATGAAAATTTACTGAGTTTAAAATTGGTTGTGATACATTTTGATTTTGTGCAAATATTTGAGTATATGTTTTAATCTTTGTCGTCTTTGGTCCATTGACATAATTATAGTTATGTTCAGTAAAAAAAATTTTTGTTGTTTGTATGATGGTTTTGGTTAGTGGTCGAAACGTTTGGTAATCCTTCTGTGAATATTTTTGTGCAACAGAATGTTTTACTGTGGATTGTACGATTGTTTGTTGTAGCGTTGGATTTTTTAGTTTTGGAGTTGTAGAATTTGGTTGAATAGGTGAAATGCTTCGTTGTGCTTCTGTTATTGTTATTGTTTCAACAATTTCTTCGTTTACAAAATGTGATGGGGCTTGTATATCTTGTTGTGTAAGATTTCTTTTTCAGTTTAGATTGTCATTTTTATGAATGTGGAGTTTAAACTATTATTTCCTCTTCTTTCAGGGAAGAATGAATTGTAGTTTAAAGGTGTTACGTCAACTGTAAATGGATATAATCTAACATAGACTTTTTAAATAGAAATAGTGCTAATTGCTTGACTTGATATATCTGTTAAAATATTGATATATAAGTCATAAGACCATTCAGGGTCCCATACATAATCTGATTGTTCTGCTAGTACAGTTTGATCATCTGTACCTTGTGGTCGAAAATTTTTTCTTGCCCTTTCAATAAGATTAATATTGTGATTAAAATAATCAAATATAAACCATGCTAAGATTTTTTTTGTAAATCGTGTTTAACATTTTGTGTTGTTTGATCATTTGTTAGGTTTTCTCGAATTGCGTTTAAAAACTTTGAGAATATATCTATTTCCTGTCGTACAAAGGTGAATCGCTTTGGGGTTTATCCAACTCTAATATAGATAAATAGCTACATATAAGTGAGCATACGTCGTTTGTTAATAACGAATTTGCTCTTTGTGAGTTTTGGTGTTGCATGTTTCTGATACATTGAGAATTTTTTTTGAGAATTCAATGTCTATATTGACAGTTTGAATGAGATATCTGTCATGAAATGCATTTGGTGATCTGATTTCTATTGTGTAAATTACAAAGTGTGATGTGAGACTACATATACCTTTGAGATAGTGATCGAGAAGTTGTCTTTTTATTTTTACATCTGGAAATTCTTTTGTGAACGGACTTTCGACTTTTTTGAATGAGTTTGCAATTTATTTCAATGTGTCCTATTGGTTGATTCCAATTGTACAAACGTATTGGTTTGTTTGTGTAGCAATTTTTTAATTTCCGTTTGCATTTTACTGATGCTTGTGATGTGGTTTCTGAATCTGTGAAAAAAAATTGATCGTCTGTTATTTATTAAAAATTCTGTTTATCCGCGAGGTTCAGTTAATGGTGATATTAAAAATGGAAGTACTGAGTCTTCTGAGTTATCTTCTTTTCGAATCATTTTTGTGTTGTATTACTGTTAATGTGTAGTTTTCAAAGTGTCCTATTGGTTGATTCCAATTGTACAAACGTTCAGGGTAACTAATCCGACAATAACTGTTTCATGGTGGCCTGCTGTTCTCTTTGATCTCTTTAATTCGAAGATATTACTATACTACTATTATTACGTCATACGTTTACTGGCAGAAATAAAATTCTTGGTCGCCAGTTTATTTGATTAAATGAAATCCATAACTTTGTTTATTTGATTAACTGAAATCCATGCACGCTGTTTCCAATGATATTTGATGTCTGTGCAATAACCACTATGTCGACGTTGAAATATCCATGTCTGAGATTGTAGCTCACGAAATCAAGAAATTTGTTGCAAGGTTGTTTTCGATTGTTTTTTTTATAAACAGATAACGTCTATAAAGGATTCGTTGATAAACTGGGACCACCAACAACCAATTTATGCACTAGATTGCACAAACTTTAGTCTTCTTCACCAAATCAAAAATTAGCTTCAAAATTCAACTTTTTTAATTTTTAGAACATATATATTTTTCGAACATTTTTGTATAGAGGTGAAAATCCCAGACAATTATCATAATTCAGTAAAGCTTGCAGGGATGTAAAATTTTTAATTTTTCCACACATCTTTTATAAACTCGTATTTTTCTTTGCCCGTTTTTGGTCTTTTTGGGTTTTCAGGATTACCACGTTCATCCACAAATTTATTCTACTCAGCGTCCAGAGTCTTTTTATCGCGCAAGTTGATTAAAAGTGTAGAATACTGAGGCAAAGAAATTTCTAAAAATTTATCAAAAGATGTCAAGTAGTCGTAGGGAAAATGAATTTTGTTTGCTACCTCACCGTGTGCTTTGAAAAACTGGTCGAAAGACATCCCAGCAGCTAGAAATTGACTGCTGTCAATGAAACGAAGCAAAGGTAAAACTAATAAGAAGAATTGGTTGTTCTTTTTGATTACATTGATCTTGGATGAAGACTAAAACATAGTTAACGATTTGAAGAAAATTTTCAAAAATAATTTTGAATCATAAAAACCAATTTTAAATCCAACAACTTTTATCATTTAATTATACTGATATAAATTACAAAATCAAATATTATACTGGTAATCATTCAAAATCTTGTCAATTTTTTTGGATAACTGAGTCAGTTGTTTAAGAGTTGGGTTTCTTTATGAAAGTGGGCTTTTGGTAGACTCACAAGTTTCTTCAATTATTTTACATTAACTGCAAAGATATCAATTTGAAAGGCTGCATTTTGTTCTGATATTTCTAACAATGCATCACCAAAGAGTTTGTATGCAACTGGCGACTTGTGATATACGAAGAACTGGGTAGGATTGTTTAGTGAAATTGGAACATTGCGATGAGTTGCAACAGACAGGAGGATAAGCTAATTTGTAAAGCGTTTTTTTATACAAATAAACTTTCAGACAGGTACTGTTGTTTACCATCCGGCTAAACAACTGGTTTAAGAATAGATTCGCAATCAAAGTCAACAAAAGTTTGATAGAATCGAAAATCATGTGCTATATTAACAACAATTAATTCGAGTTCATGAAAAAACAAAAGACTGGGTAATCCCAAAACATAGGTAGCCAAAACCATAAAAATTTGTTAGACAGTAAGAAGTCCACGTGGTACTATATCTCATATTAGCTAATTGTTCTACAAAATCCGTGTCCAGTATTTTGTATTTCAGAGACTCGAAATTGTTTCTTATCTCAAATTTTTTAGAGAATGACTTAACTACCAGCAGATCAATTTGAGTGTGAAGGAACCGAAGGAGCTGTTGAATACGTTTAATCAAAACCAGCTGCGAGGACAGCAACAGGATCCACCACCAACTATGGGCTATGGTACCGTAGTCGATCCATTTAATTGACTTGACTGTTCCATCTACAACGAGAAGAAACCTTGAAAAAAAAAGAAACAAAAACGGGTTGACCGTGTGTGCTTGCCTTTTTTATTGCTCACAATGAACCATCTGCTTTAATGAAAAACATTTTTTCAAATTAATTAATTGTTTTTTAGCTCCTCGGCGAGGCGAACGAGCAGCGGGGCAGTCGACCGGTTGGCGACCAGCAGAGCCTGACGGAGTAGCAAGAATGGGAACTTAAGCCGTATACTAATCTAGTACTCGATTTCGAAATGCTTCATGATCAAATTATCAAAGAACAAGCAATGGAATAATCCGTTTTACAAAAAGAAATTTGGTTTTCCAGCCGCCACATCAATGTCAAGAATGCACAAAACGAGAAAAATTAAAAAATACATGGTTGATGATACAAAATCAATTTGAACGAATGTGGTTATCCTTACGCACAGCTAAAAAATTTATTTTCCAATCTGTCAACTTTAACATAGAAATTATCATGCTAAAAGACAGGAAAAACGCAGTATTTTACAGCAATTATTCAATAAATCCCAATGAAAACCAAATTTTGACTAAACTTGGTTGCGCAAAGTTGAAGACGTTGAAAAGTGAAAAACAGATGAACAAAGACTATATTTGTAAAGACTATATCTTTTTCGACAGCAAAAAGAAAAGTGTTTTTGAGTTCGAAAAATTTGTCTCAAACATTTGTTGTTATTTCATACAGTATCTATCTATCAAGGATCCATTTTTTTCCGAGCACTCACAACTTTTATCTAATTGTCAGTAAGGGGAGAAAACCGTAATTTATACCGATGAGGGCAATTACAGTTCGCAAATACAAAAAGCAACCCGTCCAGTGTCACAGAATAGTGAGCAATGATTTATTTTTTTCCGAACACCCAAAACAACCTTCTAATTGTCAATAAGGGGAAAAATTGTAATTGATTCCGATGAGGGCAATTACAGCTCGTTATTAAAAAAAAAAAAACCCGTCAAGTGTCACAGAATAGTGAACAAGAGGAGCAAACTGTAATTTCTCCCGAAGAAGTTTCTACTTAAGCAATCGGTCAGTTGTTGATTCATTTCTGAGTGAAGTTCCTGGCACAAAAACCACTCAGGAATGCAGTCGTTTGAGTTTAAACAGAATACTCAAAGTTGTCGTTGTCAAATTTGATGAGAATTTAGTTTTGAATTTTCGATCGCAAAACACTGACATATTTGTCAGTTCGTTACTCAGTAGACTTTGATACATTTTTTGAAAAGATCAGTCATCTTCAAAAAACCAATCTTTACTGTTGCAAATTTTGCAATACCTGAAAATTTGATTTCAAGTCAAGAACCAAAACACTACAAAACCAGAACGTTTTTTGGCGGTCTCGATTTATCAGAAGATGAAAAAATTGAACCAGAAGTTAGACGAAAAAAGAAGTAGCAACAATAGTAGGGTTGGTGCTGAAAAGTCTTTAGGGCGAAGTGACGCGCGAACGTAGGCCTCGTTCCGCAAGTAGGAAGTTTTGAAAAACTAAACAAAAGTTTTAGAGGAACATTGGACTAGCGGCCCAGCAGCTTACGGTTTAAAAGACAAGCTACAAAGTGAACGAGCGTGATGTTCAAAAGTTTTTAAAAGTAGGGTAGCTTGCACAAAACTTTGCGTTCCAAAAAGACTAGCTCTACTTTTTCATGGCAAAAATGAATTTTGGTGTTTGGACGCCTACAATTGGTGCCTACATGAATACTATTGCTCTTTCAAACGAAGGAACAAAATTTATTCTGGTTTGCGTTGGGGTTTTATCTCACTCTGCTCGTGTACAGGCAATGAAATCAAACAATGCTTGACTCGTTTACAGGCAATGAAATCAAATAATGCTTGCCGACCTTTTGATAGCCCTGAAGTAACGATAAATTTTGACAATTTGTATGACCCAGAAACACTTCCCTTTACTTCCGATGATGCAAGAGTACTTGAAAAACAACTTAGCTAGGATAATTCTTGGCTCACCCAACCCAACTAACAACGTCTAGATAAATCAAAGTAAAAAGTTAAAGGGTCATTCAGCTTTTTGCACAGCTTTGAAAATTAACAATTATCAAAACTTAATTGAAGATTTAAAAGCCTTATCAGCAGCAAGATTATCAGATCCTTGAAAACAATAACTGTGAAATATTTAGAAGATAAATCGATATGACGTTTCTTTGATAAACTTCCAGATATCGTTCAGAAAATGAATGATCGAGTCAACAGAGGCATTGGGATGGAACATTCAGAGTATTAGGTCTTAAGTCTATCATGTTTTAAGTTTGATAGCTAAAAACTTCCAATTTTTTTCAAATCAACCCTATATTCCAGCTAAATGACTAAATCTGTTTTGCATCAAGGCACAATGCATCAATCAATGCAGTTAAACGAGAAGCCACAACAACAGCTAAAATTAACTTGGTTAAGGAGTTCTTCATATAATAAAGAAAAACTATCATTTCTGAAAAAGCAACCTAAAGAACCCTTCGGTCAAAAAAACAAAAGCTCGACACTTTTGATAGCCCTGAAGTAACGTTAAATTTTGACAATTTGTATGACCCAGAAACAGTTCCCTTTACTTCCGATGATGCAAGAATACTTGAAAAACAACTTAGCTAGGATAATTCTTGGCTCACCCAACCCAACTAATAACGTCTAGATAAATCAAAGTAAAAAGTTAAAGGGTCATTCAGCTTTTTGCACAGCTTTGAAAATTAACAATTATCAAAACTTAATTGAAGATTTAAAAGCCTTATCAGCAGCAAGATTATCAGATCCTTGAAAACAATAGCTGTGAAATATTTAGAAGATAAATCGATATGACGTTTCTTCGATAAACTTCCAGATATCGTTCAGAAAATGAATGATCGAGTCAACAGAGGCATTGGGATGGAACATTCAGAGTATTAGGTCTTAAGTCTATCATGTTTTAAGTTTGATAGCTAAAAACTTCTAATTTTTCTCAAATCAACCCTATATTCCAGCTAAATGACTAAATCTGTTTTGCATCAATGCACAATGCATCAATCAATGCAGTTAAACGAGAAGCCACAACAACAGCTAAAATTAACTTGGTTAAGGAGTTCTTCATATAATAAAGAAAAACTATCATTTCTGAAAAAGCAACCTAAAGAACCCTTCGGTCAAAAAAACAAAAGCTCGACACTTTTGATAGCCCTGAAGTAACGTTAAAATTTGTTGAACACCGATCGGAACACTCATTTAGATTTGCAGAGTTTTCAGCTATATTTTGAATCAACAATAAAAAATGACGATAAGAATTTGGCAGTTAAGGGAACAACGGGAAATATTGCTGCTATATCAAAAGTAGCTTATACCAACAACATATTACATTCACTTTTCTTCAATTGCAAATATTGAAAAATTAGGTTGTCCCAAACTGAGGGTTGCGTAAAATCAAACTTACATTTCAAGATTATTCTTTTTAAACAGATCTTTTTCCATTTGATAACAACAATATTAACCAAAATCAACGTGAGGACTGTGAATTAGAGAAAACTTACAGAAAACTAGCCGTTGTTTTCTTTGCTATAGATCCGTTATCGATCCCCAATGGTAATTTAAGATACGACTTACTTTTGCAAAATTATATTTTGTGTTGGCAACTCAAGTAGCCAATCCACAATTCTCAGTTCTAATCAGACAAGGTTCAATTTCTGCAGGTTATTATGCAGTGTCTGAATCGCTACACACCTCAATTCAAGGAGAATTATTTAAATGGCCTGCCAGATACAATCATAATGAAGTTTAAACATTCCTCGCATCTACTCAACAGTGCAATCAAAAATTGTACTTTCTTGAAATTGTTGGGGCACCTTGTCGATTTAGTCTTCAATTCTCGGAAATTTTGAATACCGTATTGAAGTGTTAGTGATAGGGGAGCGACTATCTACAATCTCATTGGATCAAAACGGAAAAGTTTTGAAACATGGATGTTTTTTTTCCAAAATATCTATGATAAAATTCTCTAATTAAGTTTCAAGTATAATGATTTTTTTCTGCTAACGATTCCCAATGCTACATGACAATACCTTTCAAATTATAAACACAAGCCAACGTACTTCAGCTGACATTGGATTATGATTGCGAAAAAAAAAATTTTATGCTTAAACCTGTCAAAATCCAATTGGGACGTATCCACTTTTTCAGTCTCAGTTGAAAAGATCCTGTCTATTAGCCATGAATTACTAAGTTACCCAACAGAATCCAGATTCTTATGTAATTTTTTATTTATTAGACCTTAAAACACTTGATGACTCAAATCTGAGTGTCTTAGATCTTAAACTTTGATGAATTGTAATTTGAAGATTTTTGAAAGGAACAAAATGATAATTATTTTGAATTTTCCGTTCAAAGTAAGTTTCCTACAAAACAAATTGGAGTTTTTGGTAATGTTTAGAGTTAAATTTACAGTTCTAACAATTATGCAAGGTATAAATGCTCCTTGTTAGTCACATATTTTTTTTGAAGACTCTGAAAGTTATTCTTGATGAGTTTTCTGTACCACAGTTTTCCCAAAATTTTGAATCAACAGTAAGTACTGAACTCAATGCTTTGTTTTTGACACGCTGCAAGTTTGCAAAAGAGGGCATTACTTAAGATTTAGTATCGCCAACAAAGCCATATTCCACAATGTTTGACTACACCAAAAATTGCATGACTTTTTTAATATCAGATGGATAAAATGGTTCAAGTTAATCCCGGAAAAAATACCGCGCCCCATATACTAAGCCTAGTTTTTGACATAATTTAGACGATTCTGTTGAAAAACCCACTAGTAATTTTTTGTTTTGCGTAGATAATACTATGTTGGTTTTTCCGGTTGTCTCGTTAAGTTTTGTAATAAAAAATGTCTTTGAGTGATAGTTTTCTAATTACAATGTTAACTGCATTAACAATACTTTCAACAATAGGATAATTATCTTCATTGATGCGGTATTTATTTTAAGACTTTCGTGTTATTTGCCTACAGATTTTCGAAATTTTTAAAACATTTTGAAAACTTAGAGTGTAGCAGATTTCGGTGAGAGCAACTTCCCGTTGCCCCGTCAAACTTATTTCTTCTGAAAAAAAATCGGAAGAGAAAGGATAACATGTTATCTTGATAACAGTTAGAACTCGCGTTTGATAATAGATCAATGAAAAAGACATTCTGTGATAACAACTGATTGGTAGGAAAAAGTTGAAAAAATTGATATTTTAATCAGCTATTTTCATTTTCATTAAAATACCCCCTCGTTTGTTCAAAGCTTTAACCTTAGCTGGGAACATGTGAACGCATAAGTTATTGAACAAAAAATTCAATAATTTTTTTTGCGCAGAGGCACCTGAGAGTATATGGTTTTGATTTCTTGTGAAATCGGATAGCATACATCAAATCGGAACAAAGAGTACACCATGATGACAAAGTACGAATTTTGTCATCTAAGTTCATCAAATGAACACTTTCTTCGTCATTGTTTGGTTGTTTGTAAAACTCGAAAACTAAAAACAATAAAACCAATGAATTAAATGTTAAAACTTTTTTTTGTCTCGATGATCATTATTTTTCGGACGTAAAATTCCCTCAAATTGTAAACATGAATACATTTTATAAAATTACAAGTTGAGTTAAAATCTTGGGAAAGATGAAGGCAGAATTGGTGATTCATAAATTTTATGTTCAAAATGCCTTGAAAAAAGAATAAAGATTTATTTTGTTTATTTTTTATAAAACAAAATCCCCCTGTTCTGTTTCCATAGAAAGACTGTATAAAACTACAAGTGGAATTTAGATCATGGGCGTGATCGAGCCAGAATAGGTAATTCATGAATTTTGAATTCAATGTTCTTTGGAAAGTAATAAGACAGTTCATTTCACAAAAAGTAAAAACAAAATAATGAAATAGTTATGTACCAATGAGTTAAAATAAAGTTATTCAGTTAAAATTAGAAAACACATTTTTTGGAGTTTCTCTGTACACTATTATTCTTGCATCTATTTTTTTGCTCTTTGGCATTTGGAATTCAAAATTATTTTCTTATCGTTAATACATTATTTAATCCATGTATTTCTTGAAATTAAAGTCCAAATATGTATTGAAACTATATTTTCAGGAGTGAAATTATTTTCTGAGCTTATTTATTTTTTGTTTAAATCTGCATTCAAAACAAAATATGATAAAACTGTAAAGATAATCAAATTATGAAAAAAATACATCAAAATTCTCCATTTTAAAATATGGCGAGGAAAGAGAAAACTGCATTCTAGGCTAATAAGTTCCAATAAAATGTAATCACCTATAAACTTAAATTGCCTTTACCTTAAACCAAAAGCGTTTTGTAAGTTAAAGCATAGATCTAATTCTTCTTCAGAAAAAATAACCATCGCGTAAATGAATAAAACCCACGAACACATTTGAGGAATCAACTTTTAGGGACTCTGAGGGTTAATATCTCAGAGTGAGAGCATGTTTTTACTAATTGTTATAATTGGACTTGGGTTTGGTTATCTGGGTTTGGTTTCTCTAATGCGATGAAATTGGGAAACTGTCCTCAAACTTATGGAGCTCGATCTCACAAACGGAAAGGTGAAATAAGGTTTGGTGATTGCCAGTTAACCCAATGTTGAAAAAGTAGAAAAATCTCCTGGAACAATTTGCTCACTTAGTTTGGAAATGAGTGATAAAATTACACTCTTACTGTTTTGAATATTTCCTTTGAATTTAAAACAAAATAAGACGTTTTTAATTTTGTTTATCGTTTCCTGTTTGTCTGCTCGCAGTCTTATTGCCCTAATGTTTCAAAACTGGCAATACTGAAAAATAAAGCTGAGCTTTTTTTTGCGGTCCATAATAATTTATTACTAAGGGAACCTATACACTCTCAACTGTACAGTTAAATCTCTCATTAACGAGGAGTCTTAATTTACTGGTTATGTTTTTTGTAAAATTTTATATGTTTCCTTTCATGCTAACCACGTCCAGCAATCTTCTCGAGCTTCATCGATATTTGAAGAATCTTCAAAAAAATTGGAGACATTTTTTTTGATATCGGCAAGGGTTTGTCAAGAATCTTGCACACTGGTAAGTATCGTGAAAATCCAGGTAGGAAAATGGAGTAATTTTTTGGACAAAAAACCAAAGATTTCAATAATTTTAGTTAAGATCTTGTTTTCAATTGAGGGGGTGGCGAGCACTTAAGAAACAAGTGATTAAAAATGTTTAATCTGATCATTTAAAATTTATGAGCTATAAAATGAAGTATAGCGACCATACATTGACTAACAATCATCATCGTTAGTACAAACTATTCAATATAAATTTTGACTAGAAAATTTTAAATTTTTGCTGGTGATTTTTTGAAAGAGGCATTATTAAAATATAAATCAAGCATTGTCACCATGAGCTAATAAAAACCACCAGTACAAAGTTCATTTTTTGACACCTTTTTTTAAAATTAATAATCAGTTTTCATTCGAAAGCAATTTGGGGCAGTCAGTTTAGTTATTTGCGAAATTATTGAATCTCAAGACTTCAAAATTAAAATGATGGATTGCGACCACGAATGAAATAAAACTAATCAACACTATTTCATTTTTGCTGGAGTATGTGCAAATATTTCTGATAGTTAACTGTTCTGAAGCTGTTTGATGCAATATATTGAGGTATTAACAAAGCAATTGAGTCTTCTGACATGATCAACAAAACAAAAGAACATAGATTTTCACCATGAATTGAGCAAAAATCGGCAGTACACATTATATTATATACATAGCTTTTAAAATTTTGATTACAAATTTCGAAAAAGTTTTTTAAATTTAAAATTCTTGCCAAATTTTTGTAGACTTAGCTTCAGTTTTTGATAATGGCAACTCTACTAAGTTAATAGACCTTTCTATTTGAAACTCATTTGGGAACTGAAGAGCCATCATTAATGAAAAAGTTTATTATTTAAGCGCCGTACACATCTATTGTGATTTTTCCAGCTGCTTTTAATCCATCTGGCAGGGTAGCTTGCTGACCCTCAGAGTAAAGAAACGCGGGGGGTTGGTTTCTATCTGCCATTCCAGAAGCAACTATGTCCTCACGCAGCCACCACTTGGCCCAGGTGCAATGAATGGCGGCGTTCGCCATTTTTGGGGTCAAAGCTACGAACCAAGCTCGATCATCTAAAAAGTTGCAGTTTCAGTGTTTTATATATTTTTTCAAAAGTAGTTGAATCAATCATTTTTTCAATTTTGAAAACATTCAAAAAATATAGATCCCAGGCCCCTATGTTCTACTTATGTTTCCTCGAGCTGATGCTGTTTCGCAACTGAAAATCCCCAAAGAAACAAATTTTGATCGATCAAAAAGTCAAAACATAACCAATTTTAGTCAAGAGACTCTAAACAAAACTCAAGAGCAGTAAAAACGCCCTATACGTATCTCAAAAAATCCAATCAGTGCGAGAAGCGTTTTTCAAATCTTTGCTCAGCTTTGTGAGGAGCTGAATTAAATTTTGAGGAACTTTTTGAGGAACTGAATTAAATTTTGAGGAACTTTTTGAGGAGCTGAAGGGAAAACTGAGCAAAAGTAACTCTGCATAAATAAAATCTTCGTTGAATAGAAACGCTTATCAAAGATCATTTAAATTTTGCAGCCTTAAAGTTAAACAATTTCAGAAAGTTTTTCACTTTAGTGAGGTCTTATTAACAAATAGGGAAGAGTAAGTTGACTCAAAATGGCAAAGAAGCTTTTCGATGATAGAACTTGGATAAAAAATTAAGTTTTTCATCTCATTGTGAAACTTGATTTATTTTGTTCCTATTTATTTATTTGAGACATTTTTGCGCCGATGTTTTTTAACACAGAGCTGAATTTGCACTCCAAATGTCACATGAATTTGAGGCAAAATATCTTACTAATGTAAAAAATTGAATATAGATAAATAAGAAAAACAAAAAAAGTGCAAGAAATCAAACCTGGGCAATCGCTTCACATCAAGTTCATCAAAAAGTCTACGGCAACTCTCACGCGTAATCTGATTGGTAGGCACATTTGATGCAGAATAAATAAATTGCTGTTGTACTTTTAAAAAATGCTAGTAAAGCTGACAAATTCTTAAAATTTGAGAATGTGAATACTGCTTGAAGGACACAGCTTGATTATCGTTTTTTTTGCGTTTGACAATCGAAGACCAGAGCGAGAGTAGCAGAGGTCAAACTATTATAATGTTTCATTGAACAGAAAAAAGTTTCCAAGGACTTCTCAAGGACCTTTTTCGGGTACCTCTCAAAAGTTACCATCCTCTCAACATTTTTCAACTCATAGTGAAAAATTGAATGGTGCTTAAATGACATACATGGGCATCCGGCATATGAATGAGACATATGGAAATATCTTTGAAGTCTGGTATCAGTTCCGTCTTGGTCAGCACTTGCACTTATTAACATCCAACTTCCACGTATTCCTTGAGGACCTCTTGAGCTAAAATTCCAGCCCATTGACATCTCCAGTCGTTCAAAACTGAACCAATTTTCTAGACCGTCATTGGGTTTGATTTGGAAAATGACTCGTTTAGCCACTTCCGACAAGTCATGTTTGAAAACAGAGAATCGTACATACTGGCTCTGTTTCATTTTGTCTGAAATTAACGGATGTCTGAAGGTTCTGTTTGTATAAACGATGGCGCCAGGAACAGCAGCAGACGTGTTACCATCTTTGAAGAAATTGTAGATGTGAATTCCTGAATATGCTTCGACTGAGAAGACATTTAGCCAGTTTCTTTCGTCATCTGACCACATGTTTTTCTGTCAATCGGAGAAGAAGTTAGAAAAATTTCATAGCGACACATGTATATGTTGAAATTACGGAACACCGAGTCCAAAACCTCGGACTATGGAAAATGCTGGACAACATGGATTTACTTCAACAGAAATAAGGTATTTGACGTATTTACGCTACTCTTTAAAAAGCAAAGGCCAAAACAAATCATGTGAAGCATTCCATGCAACACAGCGGCCTTTTGAGAAAGTATTCTTTCCTTGAACCATAGAAAAAAAGTGGCCTGAGATTTTTTCACTTTGAATCTACCAAAATCCGATATTCAAAACAGTTTTCGAAATAAATATTTCGAGCAACAAAACTGATGCAACCGTAAAACTGCAGTCTGCAAAAAAAGCCAAAAATTATTTTGATCTCAAATGAGATCCAAACAAACTACATAAAAGGTGTATTTAAAAAATAAAGTAGATATAAAGTTAAGGGGATATAGGATCTATATAAAGGCAGAGGTGACATATGATTACCCTAACCTCACTACTAAAAGTCGATTACTATCATCTCATCAAAACAATCCATGCTAAATCAAAGAAATTGAAGTCAAATCGTCTTACAAAACCATAAGGACTAACTAAAACAAATTAGAGTCGTACACGAATCTTCGCTTGACAGCTTATGATTTTCTCTGGAACTAAAAATCTAAAACAGGGTGGAATATAAAAATTACAAAAAGCTACTTAGTAACATGCAATCGTAAAACATCAGTCTCCAAAAACGAAAAAAAAACAATTTAGATCTTAAATGAGATCCAAACAAACTACATATAAGGTATAGTTAAAAAACAAAGTAGATTTTAAAGTTAAGGGGATATGGGATCTATATTAAGGCAGAGGTGAGACATGATTACCCTAACCTCACTACTAAAAGTCGATTTTTGTCATCTCATTAAAACAATCCATGCTAAATCTAAGAAATTGAAGTCAAATCGTATTTCAAAACCCAAAGGACAAACTAAAACAAATTAGAGTCGTACACGAAGCCTCGCTTGACAGCTAATGATTTTCTCTGGAACCAAAAAACCTAAAACAGGGTATTTAAAAATTACAAAGAGCTACTTAGTATTTTTATACGATTCAGATCAAACTAATTTCAACCACATTACGGCTGCTTCAGTTCATGATATTGATACAATGAGTATCAGGCAATATTTACAGAAGGCTCGGTTTTTTAATTTAAAATTGTTTCAAAGAATTAATTTTTTCCCAACTATCTGTTTTAACCGACATATGAAGTGTGCACAAGATGGCAAAATAAATTTGTCCTCAAAATTAAACTGAAAATGAACCAGCCTGAAAGTCGTTCAAACTTACTTCAATTGTGTCCACTTTGCCGGAAAGATTAGTCAACAAGCTTTCAAGGTTATCTTGACTTTTTGCGAGGTCATCCAGGGTTTCTGTTTGTTGAGCATTGTGCTTGTTTATGTCGTTCAAACTTACTTCAATTTTGTCCACTTTTCCGGAAAGATTAGTCAACAAGCTTTCAAGGTTATCTTGATTTTTTGCGATGTCTTCCAGGGTTTCTGTTTGTTGAGCATTGTGCTTGTTTATTTCATTTGACAATGAAACTGTCAAAACAATTGATACAGCCATCAATATCTAAATATTTAAGCTAATTTAATCCATTTAACTACAGAGTTCGATGCTTATATTGTTATTCACTGAATTTGGTTTGCAATTCGAATTATTGAAATTTGTGCTGTTTTTGTGAAATTGACTATCGGTTCATGATTGACTAGAAGAAGAAAAACGAATGACACATTGGAAGAAACTTTTTGTGCTAGATTCTTTAGAAGCAAAATTTTTGAAAAAAAGCAGTTTCATCGGACACATTTGTTTTTAAAACTTATAAAAAGTATCTGATCAATGTGCTGGTTTATTTCAGCAATTACTGAAATTAAGGCATTAAAATTCTCTTCCGCCCATAGAGCTTGAATTTTGTCTTTCAAAACTAATTTTTCGATTTACTTTTTGAAATTTTGAAATCTTGTTGTCCTGAATTTTTTGAATCTCTTTTTGTAAACACAAACTCAAACTGATAGCGCAAAAATTTAAGACGTTACTTTGCTGCATGCCTTATTCATATACGGCTGATCCAACAGTAAACATTCAGACATAATTAATCATCTGTATCCATTTGTAGCGGCAATAGTACAAAGTTTTCTGTCACGCACCTGCTATATTAATAATCAAGGATAGCCGGTTCCTATTCCGACAATAGTCATAAAAACGTTAAAAAAAAAGATCAGAAAAAAATTTTGTTTTAAATTAGTCGTGTCTTTTATGTGTGGTGTACTGGTAGGATCTGAACGAAACAATTGAAAAAAGGCATATACGATAGTCATTGTCGAATTGGCCACTTGAAAAATAGCTTCTGTAGAAAGTTTACTGCAAAAACGAAAAAAAAAATATGTTAAAAAATTTAAGAAACTTTTTTTGAAATTTTGATGTTGTTGGTTTCAAAAACTGCGCTTAAAAATTACAAAAACTATATCTATTTGAGTGAAATTAGGTTTTCAGGGTTTATATTAGGCTTTTAGAAGCTATGGTAAGCATGCGAACTTTAATTTTGACAAACTTTTTTAGATTAGCTTGAGTTAGACTAAAAATCAAAAATTTCATACCAATTTTTCTCAACATTGAGATTTTTCAAAGCTTCTACTGTCGTTCGAATCACGAATGGAAAGTAATATATAACTAGACTCATTCCGATGATTATTTGTGTTACCTGATTTTGCGTGGAACAAAAAAAATGTAGTTATCAAATTCAATCAAATCCAATCAAAGCTCGTGTTTTCTTGTTATGTTTTTTTAAAAACTAGCCAAAAGTTTCTTGCAAAAACTTTTGTCACGCTTATTTTTTTTTACTTTGGAGCTGTTGTGGACTAAGATCAATTATAGAAAGAAATAGAGAACGGGTCCTCATAAAATTGGGTAGCTGCTGTCATATGGGACTTTTCTCAAAACAAAAAACAATCATAACAAAATGCGGCAACTTTCACAAAATTATATTAAATTGGCATTTCTTTTGGATTACGTAAATACTGCTTCGGCTGAAGCAGTAACCAGAGCTGCTTTTCATGTTTCATGTGGCCGTTTACGCTCAGCCATTAAAAAGATGTTGAACTAAGAATGTAAACTTGTTGCCAGGTTATCATCGTATAGTAATATTACGAAGCCAAACTGTGTATTTTGTGAATTGTAAGCGGATTCAACAACAAACAAGCTCTCTTTGTTTTTCTTCTCTTTTGTTTTCTTTGATTGTTGCGACAAAATTTAAACTTGTTTAAAGGCTTGTCTTGGGATTCCAGAGACACACACAAACACCAAAACTGTGCAATGATAGAGTACTGGTACTACTTAAATGAGTACTGGTATTACTAAGCTGAGTATTGGTACTACTTATATGTGGTATGAGTACTAATACTACTAATCTATTTTTCGAAGCAAATTCAGTTAAAAAAATCTTACTGCCAGTAGAAGAACAGCAATCAATAGTACGCTTCCCATTGCAAGGAAACATGTCCTTGACCAATTGTTAAGCTCTTTTCCCGCTGTTTCACCGCTCATGGTTACTTTTTCTGGCTCCGCGTAGGTTTGATGCACAGAATCATGAATTGGGTTTTCCTGATGCTGCGTTTCGATAGGAATCTCTGCGTAGTCTGTTTCGTTTCCGTGCCTGCTTTGTTTTCGAGCATCAAAGTATTTGTCGTTTTTTTGGCTTAATTTGTTTCCTTGAAGTTCAAAAGTTACTTCATCCGGCGATAATTTCAAGTCTTCCATTTTTTTTTTAAATGTCCCTTTTTTATAGTTGTTGCGTGTGTAGTCAATAATTTTTTGATAAATTAATTCAATTTTTGTTCAAGTAACCTTTTTATACTGTTACGACACGGTAATAAAAAGTTGCAATTATCTGATAAAACTAAGATCGTTTGCTGCGATTCGGAACATCATATAACACCAAAGATTTCTCTAAAGACTATTTTTATTTGAAAGAAAAAAGCACGCTATTTGAAGTCTGAGAAGAGCAGAACATCAGAATCCATTTATTATTTTGTGCATTCAAACTTAATGTTACACCTTTTGAGATTTGTTGTAAAATCAGAGCCATTTGTCCTCTCAGTTATGCGTAGTCATTGATTAAAAAAGAAGTTTTTATAAAACATGTTTTAGGACATGTACAGCTTTAAGATAAAATATTTTAACAAAATGCTAGAAAATTCAAATGATTCAGTTTATTTACTCGCCTTGATTTTTTACTCGCGCGACTAAACGAAGAAAAAACGTGATTATTCTAACGAAGAAAAAACGAGATTATTCTAACGAAGAAAAAACGTGAAAAAACGTGATGTGCAAACATACTTTTAAGAGTCTTGACATACCTTCTGAGATCTCTGGTAAAATCAGAGCCATTTTGTTCTCTTAGTTATGCGTAGTCATTGATTGAAAAAGAAGCTTTCTATAAAAAGCTGTATTTTTTCGTCATGTACATCTTTAAGATTAAATAATTGAATAAAAGTCTAGAAAGTTCTAGTAATTTACTTTATTTGCTCGCCTTGATTTTTTCACACATTTTGACGAAGAAAAAACGTGATTATTCTGTGCGAACATATTTCTAAGAGTCTTGACAAGTCACATGAAACAAGTTTCCCGGGTTGAACTCCATACACCGAAAAAGCTGATCATACAATTCCATACATCAAGTGTGTGGGAAACTGCTTGTCATACAATTTTCTTACAAATTCGAAAAATGGGTGAAAAAAGATATAAACTAATTACTGCGGCTGTTTGATTCTAATAAAACAATCTGGTGATAAAAATCGAGAAAACACTGCTGATGAAAAAACTGCTCATCTATCAATTCCCATATATGGAAATTGTTTGACTGGCGTTTTTTTGATGTCGGTACAAAATTTTTTTCTAGTAATTTTGAAAAAATGCCCCGAAATTTTTTTTAAACCGCAAATCGAACTTAACATGCAAACAAACATGTTCCGAAAAAAATGTTTTGTATGCAAAATTTATTTTTTTTGTGTGCATAACGTAGTCCTGGATACACTAATGTTAGGATTTTCTTCCTTTTCGCTTTATAATTTTTTTTCAAAAATGCTGAAAAGTCCTTTTTTTTGTATGGCATGGTTATGTATGCCTTGATCAATGTCTGATAATTTCAAATTCAAATTTTTAAAATACACGTCGATGAAAAATTTCGCCAAATTGTAAAAGTTTGTTATTTTTATTGTACAATTTATGAAAGACTACGAAGGCAATTCAGGTCGTTTTTCAAGCATTGTAAATGCATTAGAACGTCCAAACTTTGGTGTTTTGAGTAACCCAATGTATTTCCACTTGTGTTTGGTACAAACATGACCAAAATTTTCAAAAATTAAAAGTAGAAACAAAAATCAACTAACAAAAAATTGTTAGAAACAAAAAATTACTAACAAATGTTTTGTAAAGTCAGCGTTTTGATTTTATAAAACAAATATCTCTCCTTTCTTCAAAAATATATAATTCTTAGGCTGGTTAAAATCAAAAACAGTAAATTTTAGTAAGGTTGATCTGTCAGCAGCGACGGGCGCGGTAGTTATGCGGACAAAATGACTGAAACTTCACTGGAAAAAAAGCGTTTTACTCTTATTGTGTCAAGTTATAACAAAAAACGACAAAAGCAAAGCTTGCTTAGATTTTCCAAAAAATGGGATATTTTTTTTTGCAAAAATGGTACCTAAAGCTCAATCAGGAAAATTGATCATTTTTGACTTTGTAGTTCATCAAACACATGACTTACGCCGAAGCTACTTATGTCATAGCAAAACTTTGTCAAAGGTACCTTCTTATGGTAGTTCAACAAAACTTAAAAAGGGAACAATCTGGGAAACTTTATAAACATTTTTTTTTCGATTCAATGCCACGACGTTAATCTTTTTGAGCGATAGAGCTTTATTTTCTTAAAACTTTTTTAGAGTATATTCTGTATCTAATAATTGTCTTTGGGGTCCAGAGACAAACGTTTTCTTACTAAATGCTGAAGTGAATTCCAACTTGTCTCACTGACTTTAACAATCGGAGCATTTATAACAAAAAATGCATAGAGGTATGTCTAGTCGTATTTGAAGCCAGAACGGAAATAAATTTTTCCAACAGAGGTGACATAAAACAGTTGTGTTGTTTCCACCTTCAAACTGCTTCTCAAAACGATGTTCCTCCTTGTCTATCGAATAGCAGCCCCAATGTGGTATAACTTTAAAGTTTCCACTGCCCATTTATAGTTTCCACTAGCCAAAATAATCATAATCGTCTAAAAAGTTTGCATGTTTGATAAGAAAAAAATCAACAAAAAATAGACATATTTTAGATTAAAAAGAATAAATTCAATGCATATTTAAACCACTGTCTTGTATTTTTTTAAACTAAAATTCGAACGATCTACGATGAAATTGACAAGAGGATAAAAATATACCATTTTGATGTTGTTCTCCACCGCTGTGGGTCAGCGCAGACGTAATTTGACCTTATCCATTTTGAAGACCACGTTGATATGAGAAGGTCAATAACAAATATTTTTTACTATCTAAACGAATCAATTTTTGCAATCCAGGTAAAATTTTGACTGATTTAAAAGCCAGTGGTAAAATTTGGTATCATCGAGTCAGTGGTATAGATTTTTTTTAAACTTTGATGGAATTTTTTCATTTTCAAAAGAACTGCTAGATAGATTTTAAAAATATTTAGATTTCGATTCGCTAAGAGTGTTTCTTTTTGAAATTTTTTGACCAAAAGCAATGACGCTCGAATTTTTATCTGAACACTTTTCATCAGTTATGAATGTGGATTTTGTCATCAGCCTGAAAGGCGTTTCCTTGGGTTGCGTTAGTAACCCCGAATTTACAGAAGAACTAAATGTAAGTACCTTGTCTTATAATGATAATCAAAATTATGAAGAGCAAACAGAGAAACATTGAAATGATGCAAAAAATTAGATGATATCTCGCTGGATAGCAGTAGTGCCCAGTAGGGTTATACGTTTGGTAAACTTCGACGCAAGTGAAAACGATTGTTTGTAATTTGGTCTGAAGTTCGGACGTGTAAATGCATGACGCAAATACACAGGGAGCATGGAAAGTATGCCTACTATCATATGCAGTTTTTATTTTCAGGACAAAAATATCGTCTACCGAGCACGTAAGCATCTGAAAAAAGGAGAAGCACCAAAACAATTGTCATAACTATCTAATTGAACGTTAAACATCAAGCAAAATGATGTAGACTTTGAAAGCAGAAAGAAAAATGGACTTGGTCACCAGCGCGCGCAACAGCTTTTTGCAATTACAATTTCGCGAACAGTCAAAAACGAACGGAATTAAGCTTGTGCAAGAACACGATATCAGGAGTTGGCTCAGTTAGAAGCAGTCAAAGGAGCAAAACTCTCAAGCAGAGCTGTACACGCTGAGGCGCAAAAGAGACCGCCAAATATAAAAAACGATAAGTGGAAGAAATCGACTCTGATAACTATAACAATTTTCTTTTCGTAGTCATAGTACTAAGCAAGTGAAAAAAAATCTGTTACATTCGTCTCATTTCCGCTTAGAGTCGAAGTACTCCATCCCAAATTTTGGTCAAACTTTTACCGTAAGGCCAAGGTCTCAAGTAAATTAAGTTCAAGTTTATTTGTTTTTTCTTCCTCAAAACATTTTGAATGATAGCAAAAATTGATTCGGCGACTTCCGCGGAGAAGTTAGTTAAGAAAGACAATCGGGAAGGAAGTCGGGAAAAAAGTAGCTGAACTTTATATAAAATTTGGTTAAAAAAAATTCATTTACTACCTAAAAAATTTTTAAAAATTTTGCAGGACCCTTAGAAAGGCGCCAAACTGCTCTCTAAATAATTTTCTAAGCCGTGATTTGTTCTTAAGGTAAAGTTTTTCTCAAGTTCATTAAAAAATTTAAAAAAATGCATCAATTTTCTTGCTAAGTTTTTAGTAACTTACACTAGTTTGTAATAATCAGTTGGAAAGACTTCACAGTAACTGTATAGTTTTTCTCAATTTACAAAACAAAACAGTTGAATAAAAAAATAAAAAGAGTTAAATGAAAACTGAAAAATTTAGATAACTGAATTGCATGATGTTTTTGAACTGCTCAAGCAGCCTCAAGCGGAAAAAAGTAGAAGAAAAATTGAACTTGGACACTGAAAAAAACCTGACTGACAATTTTCTGTTATTTTGCAAAACACAAGATCCCTATCGCTATCAATTGATAAGTTACAAGTCTTCCTGGAACGGTTGGATAATCAACCAACAATAATTTGTCTCACTTTTTTGTGTTTATCCTAAAAAAACGTCAACAATGAATTTTTTATATGCCTGCCATGAATTTGAAGGCTGTTTTCATTCCTAAACCAAAAATTCACAAAAATAATAACATAAACTGAAAAAAAAACAGCAAGGACAATTCGATTCAAATTATATCAAACGAAAAGCAAACGAAAGAAAAGTGTCACAGTCAATTTTTAAACAAAATGAAAAGTATCTTGACAAATCGTTGGCCATGAAACGAACTTGTTGTTTGCATTCATTTATAAAGAAACTTCCACAAAAACAAAACCTAATTTGACAGTAATAGGAAAAGAGTTAACATCTTTTTAGAAACAAAAAAAGCTTATAATTGAAATTGAAACTTAAAAGTTAAAAACTGTTAGGAGTAAAAAAAATGATTTGTCTGACCTTTAATGCTTTAAGCTCTGAACAATTTTTTTTCAAGAAGTAGAATAAATTGAAAATACAACAAGCCAAGGCAAATAAAGCGAAAAAGATACTAGCAAGAAGCTCATACCTTTTTTCATGGCGAAAATCAAAAAATAATTGGAAAAAGTTCAAAAAAAACCATCCTGAGATTGATACATTTGATAACTGTAGACAAGGCATTATCCTAGTTACATTTCTTTTCATACTAACAAGCGACTAACAAGATTTTTTTTGTAGTTTTACTAGTTTGATTCAAATCTCGAGTCGAAAGCAAATGAAATGAAACCCTTAAAAATTCATCTGAAGAGATGATAGAGATCTTTAACCTCTAAGAATTAACTACCACTCAGGTTGCTTTAAAATCAATAATTTTTTTAACACCGGAAAAATTTACTTGATAATTCACTTGAAATAGCTTACGAAGGAGGCACAACAAAGGCCGAAGTATTTTATTTTTGCCAGTTATCCGGACCGTTTTTGAACGGCTGCTAAGCAATCGGTTGAAATATTGTGTTCAAAAGGTCGATTTGATCCTCGGGATAAATTTTGCTTTCCGGGAGAAAATAGGCACAGTAGATTCAATATTATCTCTCATCGTATAAAACTCGACATAGAAACTCATCCCAATAAAGGTAGAAAAAAAAACACTTCTATGCTGTGAATTTTTCAAAATATCCACTTTATTGGTTTTCGAGGACCTGTAAAAAAGTTTTTAACTTTCTATTTTTAGATCGTATGCAGTGCCGAGAAATCAAAAAACCAGAAAGTACAATTGTTCACTGATCAACTTGAAAGGCGGAGTTCTGCAAGGCATAATCCTAGTTACTTTGCTTTTCATACTACATTAAATGGTTTTTCACACTAGTCGACAAAAACAATTGCAAATGCAACTTCCTTCCTTATGCGGACGAAACATTTAATCAAATTTATTGAAAAAAGCCTACAGTTATCGAAAATACATCCAAAAAACATGAAAGAACCGACAAAGGGCGTTGCCAAAACAAACATACACTATGTGGCTAGAAAACTAAAACGATCTAAATTGGAAAAAATTAAGACTATTAAAAAATGTTAGTTCTTAGAAATCTGGAAGTGCGGACAGATTAAAAAATGAATTTTCACATTCTTGTAGAAAAAAGATCTCCATTCTCAAAAAACTTGCTTTTTTAATGCGCCATAAATACTGATCACATATTTTTTGCAATTTTGCTGAGAATACTTTTTTTCATAAGGGTATCAAGTTTCAAGGTGCAGAATCACTTTCAAGACGCAGAAGTAAGGACAATAAGTAAGGACACAGACAAAAGTAAGGACGCAGAAGTAAGGACACAGACAAAAAACTGACAGGAAATTACTGGAAAACAAGTAACAAATCATCACTCGAGCCCTGCATACCCAGACAATTCACACCAGGTCGAGAGTCACCAGCCCACATATTTGGTCATAAATACGGATCACAAATTTTGCTCAGCATCTTGCTGAGGATCTTATTTTACTCCCATACCGATTTCGAGTGATAAGGCGCAGAGTTATTGCACTAAAGACAATTAGGACACAATAAAAGTCCTGACATCTGAGATTGTCAATTCATTGAATGAAAAAAAGTCAAAATACGTCGGCGCTGACCCGCAAAAGAAGAAAAGCCGCATCAATATGGTACGTATTCTTGCAGTTCTCCTTGTATTTGAAGAAGTTTGCAAGTTTGGGAAAGAAAAGAAAAAATTCCGAATATCCATTGAGTCTAAAAATATGTCATTCACTGCAATTTTGGCACCAAAAAAAATCGCTTACGGAAGACAGAATTATATGTTAAATTGATTCAGTCCCCCACGTTTGCGGACCCCCACGTTTTGAGATAGTCTATAGAGTATCCGGTCCGCACCTTATATATAAACATAAGAAATAGATTTCCCAATGTATTAAGATAAGTTATATGTTTCAAGGTTTTAGATGGTAAGATGGTAAGTTTCGAGAAAAATTTTGGTTTTCAAAAATTTTTTGGCGCTCGATTTTGCCTATACAGCTCAACGTTTTAGAATAGACTTTGAATGGTAGGTTTCAGATGAAAAGTGAGTTTTTTTGCAAAATCTCAAGTTTTTCGAAAAAATTTCAAGTTTTTGGAAACTTTTTTAGAAATCTCAAGTTTTTGATTCGTTTCTTATCTCGTTGAGAAAAATCAAGGCTTTATTATGTGAAAATAAGGGAAAAACCAACTTGTTGATTGATTATTTGGTATCATGTTAAGACAATGACATATACTTTCATTAAAAATATGAGTTTTTTTTTTCATTTTTTCCTCATTAAAAATAGGAATACGATAAGATCTGATCTAATTTAACTTAGACACGTTTTATATAGTGTTGTCCATACAAGAAACAATGCTCAGATTAGCTCACTGATACTGACACTTCCGAAATATCGGAAGAATTGTGAAAGTTATCATAGTTTTTGAACAAGTAAGTAAGATTGTTCCATATTGGATTCAGCAACTATCCAACTTTTTGCGCTCTACTACTCTCAAATTTTTCCTTAACAGGTTTCTTGTCAGAGTTAAGGTTTTTTAACATAACTAAACCTTTTCAATTGATCATTAAAAGCAATAATAAATGAAATTTCATGAAAAAAAAACATTTTCGAATCTTCCTAGTTTTTTTTGTCAATGAAAAAAATCAATGCAAATTCTGAAAATTTTTTAAATTTTGCTAAATTGACATAGCTCATTTTTTATCCATGTAAAATGGAAAAATTTTTGAGGCAATTTTTGAAAACTACTTCTATTGTTTCAAACTTTCTGCTGAATATTCTCTAGTAATAAAGAAACGATATTCGCAAAAGCTAAAAATAGATATAATAGAATGTGGTTATATTTTAGCTAAAACTTCTTCATAACTGTTCATCATCTCTCTTTTGCTTCTACAACATAATTTGTCCTAACTTTTTTGAAGAAATCTTATATTCCAAGTTAGTTCCTGCTTTCTGCTATATATGGTCTCTCGCTGTTGAACTCACTCTGCATGAACATTTAGACAGCACGGGGAAAATTAGAGGGAAAATAGTAGCAACTGAACGAACAATTTGCTAGAACAGGTAAAAATTAGTGGCAAACCTCAAACGACTGAGTTTTGCTTTGCATTTTGTGCAAGCTTACGTTTAGCAGAAGAAATTTGGACTTTATTGGAGTAGTTTTACAAAAAATTTGGCAAATGAAATAAAACCTAGTTTTGATAGCATATAAAAACAATGAAAGTTTGTAAACGTAATGGTAACATACAACAAACAAAAAAACTATCAAAATAGATTGAATATAAAATCAGCAAAAACTTTTTCAACTTTTTCAGCACAGAGATAGACTTTATAGGTGTAGTTTTACAAAAAATTTGGCAAATGAAATAAAACCCAGTTCTGATAGCATATAAAAACAATGAAATTTTGACAAGGTTATGGTAACAGACAACAAACGAAAAAACTATCAAAATAGACTGAATATAAAATCAGCAAAAACTTTTTCAGCTCTTCAAATTTAAAAAAGGAAACAAGGAGTCAGCCAATCCAGTAATTTTAAATCCTAAAAACGCTTAGAAAATCAGCATTTTTTGGCAATAATTAGGAGTTTTTCTGCGAACAAAAATTAAATTTAAATCCGATTTTTATAAACGAGCAATTGAAATAGATAAGCTACGAAATCTTGTCTCAAGAAAGAAGGAATGTCATTGACCTCTCAAAAGCTATGTACAGCTCAGTTTTCTGTGAAATCAATTTATTTTTTGCAAGCTGATAACTTTGAACCTTTTTTTGGTGCAAAAATCTGTTTTTTGAAACACTTAATGCAGCAAAACTGTCCAAACCAAGAAAGAGATTGAAAAAAAAACTGCCGAAAACCTTGTTTTTGCGAAGTATTGGAAAAACTTTGAATGGCTAATTTTTTTTTGCTTGAAACATTATGTTGAAAAATGATTGGGTCTTTTTTCCGCCTTTCCCAAATTCCCAACCATCTTAAAATGCATTGAAAACTGCATGGAACGCACCATTTTTGATCATGCTTTCCTATCTTTGCGGCTCAGCGCAGACGTTTTTCGACCTTCTTTTCATTCAAGGTTATGACAGGGCTTTTATTGTCGCCTAATTGTCTTTAGTGCACTAATTCGGCGTCTCATAACGCGACATCATTATTGGAAAAACAAACAAGATCTCCAACAAAACACTTTGAAAATATGGAATCCGTATTAACCACTGAACATGGCGGCTTATGACTTTCGGCCTAATGAGAATTGTCTGCGTAGAAACTTATTCCGAGGATCAACGGAGTTTTGGTAACGAGCTGTTTTCCAATCGTTCAATAAATTTTTCTTCTCTTTGACCCCAGTACAGGTTGAATATGGAGGAAAAAACGCGCATAAGAAACGCAATTTTGTTGAGAGAGCCTTGTTTTTAATACGAGCGTGAAAGTTCATTTTTTAGTCTGCATGTACTCCCAGGTACTCAAAATTTTAAATTCTTGGTTTTTTCCAATAGTCTTGTTTTTTTCAATTTGGATTGCTTTAGTTTTCTCACCATTTTGTGATTTGTTTTAGCATCGCCCTTTGTCGGTTCGTTCATGTTTTCTGGATGTACTTTCAAAATCTTGGGTTTTTTTCATTATTTTGAAAGAATGTATCGTCCGCATAGAGAAAGAAAATAATTTTGCCATTGTTTTCGTCGACTGACAAGTCATTTTTATGTAGTAAGAAAAAAAATGTACCTAGAATTGAGCATTGCGGTGCTCCTCTTTTAAATTTGATCAATAAAAATTTGTAATTTCTGGTTTTCTGGTTTTTCGAAGCTGCATACGATCTAATACATAGGATGTTAACACAATGTTTGCAGGTCCTCGAAAGACAATCATGTGGACTTATTGAAGCAATGGAAAAATTCACGGTATGGAATTGTTTTTTTTCTCAAATCTAGAAATGAACACTTTTTACTTTTATTGGGATGAGTTTCTATATCGAGTTTTTTCTCCATGAGCGTTTAAATTGCATCCACTGTGCCTAGTTTCTCCCGGAAACCGCAGTAACTCTCAAGTGGCAAATCGAACTTTTGAACAAAAGGCTTTGAGCGATTGCTTAACAACCGTTAACAGACGATCCCGATAACTGGCAAAAAGAAAACATTTCGCTCTTTGTTTTGCCTCCTTTATGAGTTGGGACTGTTTTTTGCAAGGTTTCCGGATCAGCAAACGCATTAACTAGTTATTTTAAGTGAATCAGCTTGTAAATTTTTTAGATGTTGGAAGAAAAAATTGTTGATTTTAAAGAAACTTGAGCTGTAAATAATTTTCGAGAGGTTCAAGATCTTTATCATCTCTTCAGTTGAACTTTTTAGGGCTTTCGTTTGAATTGCTTTAGAATTTTTATTGGCATGAAATTAGTAAAAAATGGCTAAAAAGTTGCAAACAAAAACGTTTTAATCGTTTGTGTCAGTGTGTTCTGGATAGTTGTCAAAAATGAATCAATCTCAAGGTTGTTTTCTTGAACTATTTCCAGTTTTTTTTTTGTAATTCGCTACGTAAAGAATGCAAATTTTTCGCTTCTATCTTTTTTGTCTATTTTACCATAGCTTGTTGTATTTTCAAATGATTCTATTTCTTGAAAAGTTTTTGTCAGGGTTTAATGCATTAAAAATCGGACAAATCAATTTATTTTACCACTAACGATATTTAACCGATATGAAGAAAATATCTATTTGTGCTTTGCAAGTTTCAACTCTACGTATAAGCATAATTTTGCTTCCCAAAATAAGATAATACTTTCATACTAGTGATCAATTAGGTATTTTTCTTTTGTTTTTGTGAAATTTCTATTAAAATTGACGCAAACAGCATGTTCGTTTCTATAGCCGAAAAAAAAATTTCCGAAATAATTTTCAATACGTTGTTAACACTTTTTGTCTGTAACAAAATTGGGTAGTTAGCAGACAATAATTATATTTGCCCTTTTCATTTGATTGCTTTTAACACTGGCTGGTACTTTTTGAATAGATTTGTCCGTTTTGTTTTTTTTTCAGTGTATTTTCTATTCGGTTTTGTTCCATAGGAGCTGCCTCACCCCATCGCTTAAGGATTGGGAACAGCCTTCAAGTTTCTGATAGCCAAAATAAAAAACCACTTTTGAGGATTTTTTTGGATAACCAAAAAACTGTGAGGCAAATTATTATTGGTTCATTATCCCACCGTTCGAAGAAGGATTGTAAGTAATCAATTATTGGCAATGGAGATCTTCTTTTGTTTGCAAAATAACAGAAAGTTTTCAGTCAGATTGTTTTTGTCCAAGTTCAATTTTCCTTTTGATTGTTTCCGCTTGAGGTTGCTCAAGCAGTTCGAAAAAATATTCCAAATCAGTTGTCTAAATTTTTTTTAATTTTCCTTTTACTCTCCTGATTTTTCCTGGTTATTATGATTTTTTTATGTATTGAGAAAAAGTTAATCAGTTACTGCGAATTATTTTAAATTGTTTATTACAAACTAGCGGAAACTACTGGAATTGTGGCAAAAAAATTTTACCTGACGAAAAAAATTACGGATAAAAAACTAATTTGAAAGCAATTTGGCGCCCTACTAAGAATTGAAATTGAAATAATTTTTTAGGTAGTAATTTGATTTTTCTTACAAGTTTTCAAATGAAGTTTTTTGCTACTATTTTTTACCGTCTTCGTTCCGCTTCGTACTAATAAGTAACTCTTCCGCGGAATTCGCGGAATCAACTTCTGCTATCGTTCGGAATGTTTTGAGGAAGAAAGACCAACTATATTCGACCTTTATCTGAGTACAAAATTGGCCTTACGGTAGAAATTTGACAAAAAATTGGGTGGGCGTATCTCGACTCTGATCCGGATTAAAACAGAGGTAACAGTTTGTAAAGCTTTTTTTCACTTGCCTAAGTACTTAGAAATGTGCTTGATCTTTTCTTAGTTTTTATTTTCTCTGCATGATTTTAGAAGTTCAACTTTCATGACAATGATTTTATCAGGTTTATCATAACGTTTTTGCAACTACAAAAAACAACAAAAAAAATTGTATGACTATAAAAAGAAAACTGTTGTAGTTATCAGAGTCGATTTCTTCTACTTATCGTTCTTTTATATTTGGCGATCTCTTTTGCGCCTCAGCGTGTACAGCTCTGCTTGACAGTTTTGCTCCTTTGACTGCTTCTAACTGAGCCAACTCCTGTTATAGTTTTCTTGCACATTCCTAATTTCATTCGTTTTTGACTGGTCAAGATCTTGTACCTGCAACAGGCTCTCGCGCGCGCTGTTGACCAAGTCCGTTTTTCGATATACTTACAAAGTCCACATTTTGCTTGCTGATTGACGTTCACCTAATTAGTTATAGCAATTGTTATGGTGCTTCTCCTTTTTTTTCAGATGCTTACGTGCTTGGTAGACAATATTCTGTCCTGAATTAAAAAAAATTGCATATGATAGTAGGCATACTTTCCATGCTCCCTGTGTATTTGCGTCATGCATTTACACGTCCGAACTTCAGACCAAATTACAAACAATCGTTTTCACTTGCGTCGAAGTTTACCAAACGTATAACCCTACTGGGCACTACTGCTATCCAGCGAGATATCATCTAATTTTTTGCATCATTTCAATGTTTCTCTGTTTGCTCTTCATAATTTTGATTATCATTATAAGACAAGGTACTTACATTTAGTTCTTCTGTAAATTCGGGGTTACTAACGCAACCCAAGGAAACGCCTTTCAGGCTGATGACAAAATCCACATTCATAACTGACGAAAAGTGTTCAGATAAAAATTCGAGCGTCATTGCTTTTTGTTTAATAAATTTCAAAAAAAAACACTCTTAGCGAATCGAAACCTAGTTATTTTTAAATCTCTCTAGCAGTTCTTTTGAAAATGAAAAAAGATCTATACCACTGACTCGATGATACCAAGTTCAAAAAAGATCTATACCACTGACTCGATGATACCAAATTTTTCCACTGGCTTTTAAATCAGTCAAAATTTTAACCGGACTGCAAAAAATGATTCATTCAGATAGTAAACAATAGTTGTTATTGACCTTCTCAAATCAACGTGGTCTTCAAAATCGATAAGGTCAAATTTGGTCTGCGCTGACCCGCAGCGGCGGAGAACAACATCAAAATGGTATATTTTTTTATCCTCTTGTCAATTTCATCGTAGATCGTTGGGATTTTGATTTTAAAAAATTACAAGACAGTGGTTTAAATATTACTTGAAGTTATTCTTTTTAATCTGAAGTATGTCTATTTTTTTGTTGGTTTTTTCTTATCAAACAAGCAAAAAGTTTTTAGACGAGTATGATTATTTTGGCTAGTGGAAACTATAAATGGGCAGTGAAATTTTTAAAGTACTCCACATTGGGGGCTAGGTGCTGCTATTCGATAGACAAGGAGGAACGTCATTTTGAAAAGCAGTATGAAGGTGGTAAAAACACAATTGTTTTAATGACAACTCTGTTGGAAAAACTTGTTTCCGTTCTGGCTTCAGATATGACTAGACAAACCTCTATGTATTTTTTGTTATAAATATTCCGCTTGTTAAAATCAGCAAGACAAGTTGAAATTTACTTCAAACATTTAAAAAAGCGTTTGCCTCTGGACAACAAAGACAATTATAAGATACAGGATTTACTCTAAATCAGTAAAAAAAATAAAGCTCTATCGCCCAAAAAGATTAACGGCGTAGCCTTGAACCGAAGTAAAAATATATATTCGGTAGACGATATTTTTGTCCTGAAAAAAAAAAGAAAATATACATATGATAGTAGGCATATTTTCCATGCTCCCCGTGTATTTGCGTCATGCATTTACACGTCCGAACTTCAGACCAAATTACAAATAATCATAAAAATTTTTACTTACGTCGAAAGGAGGGTCTCATTTTACAAAACTAATGTTTGACGTATAACCTTACAGAGCATTAATGCTATCCAGCGAGATAATTTCTAATTTTTTGCAACATTTTAATGTTTCCCTGTTTGCTCTTCATAACTTTTAACTGACTATCATTATTAGACAAGGTTATTACATTTAATTTTTCTGTAAATTGGGAGTTACCAACGCAACCCAAGGAAGTTACTAACTGACGAAAATTATTCTGTTAAAAATTCGATTCTCATTACTTTTTGCTTGAAAAATTTCAAAAAGAAACATTCTTATCGAATCAAATTCTGAAAATTTTAAAATCGGACTGCAAAAATTGGATTCGTTCAGATGGTAGATAATAGGTGTTTTTAACGGTCTCAAATCAACATGGTCTTCAAAATGGATAAGGTCAAATTACGTCTGCGCTGACCCGCAGCGGTGGAGAACAACATCAAATTGGTATATTTTTATCCTCTCGTCAATTTCATCGTAAATCGTTGGGACTTTGATTCAAAAAAATTACAAGACAGTGGTTTAACTATCCATTGAGTTTATTTTTTTAAATCTAAAATATAACTATCTTCTTTGTTAATTTTTGCCGAATCATCAAACATGCAAAAAAATTTTAGACAATGAAGTTTTTGGCGGCTATTTTTTCCCGTCTTCGTTCCGCTTCGTACTTATTCTTAATAAGTAACTCTTCCGCGGAATTCGCGAAATCAATGTTCGGAATGTTTTGAGGAAGAAAAACCAACTATATTTGACCTTTATCTGTGTATAAAATTGGCCTTATGGTAGAAGTTCGACAAAAATTTGTGAGGGCGTACCTCGAATTTGATCCGGATTAAAACAGAGGTAACAGTTGGTAAAGCTTTTTTTTCACTTTTCTAAGTATTTAGAAATGTGTTTGATCTTTTTTTAAATTTTGTTCTCTCTGCATGTTTTTTAGAAGTTCAACTTTCATGACAATCAGTTTATCAGGTTTATCATAACGTTTTTGCAACAACAGAAAAAATGTATGATTATGAAAAGAAAATTGTTATAGCTATCAGAGTCGACTTCTTCCACTTATCGTTCCTTTGTATTTGGCTATCTCTTTTGCGCCTCAGCGTGTACAGCTCTGCACGAGAGTTTTGCTCCTTTGACTGCTTCTAACTGAGCCAACTCCTGTTATAGTTTTCTTGCACATTCCTAATTTCATTCGTTTTTGACTGGTCAAGATCTTGTACCTGCAACAGGCTCTCGCGCGCGCTGTTACAAAGTCCACATTTTGCTTGCTGATTGACGTTCACCTAATTAGTTATAGCAATTGTTATGGTGCTTCTCCTTTTTTTTCAGATGCTTACGTGCTTGGTAGACAATATTCTGTCCTGAATTTAAAAAATTGCATATGATAGTAGGCTTACTTTTCCATTTTCCCCCTTGTTTTTGGGTCATGAATTTACACATCCAAATTACAAACAATCGTATAAAACTTAAACTTGTGTCGAAAGGAGGGTTCTAGTTTACAAAACTTATTTTTGACTCACAACATTACTGGGCCTGAATGCTATCCATCGAAATATTTTCTAATGTTTTAATACATTTTAAAGTTTCTCTCTGTTTGCTCTTCATAATTTTAAACTGACTATCATCGTTAAACAAGGTACTTACATTTAATTTTTCTGCATCTTGGGGTTACTAACGCAACCCATGGAAACGCCTTTTAGGTTGATGACAGAATCCACATTCATAACTGACGAATAATATTCAGATAATAATTCGAGCGTTTACTTTTTGATTGAAAATTTTCAAACAGAAACATTCTTTGCGAATCGAAATCTGAAGATTTTAAAATCTCTCTTACAGTTGTTTTGGAAATGAAAAAATTTCATCAAAGTTCAAAAAACGTTCTATACGACTGACTCGATGATACCAGTTGATCGATTAAATAAAATTCTCCACTGGTTTTTAAATCACTCAAAACTTTACCCGGACCGCAAAAATTGGATTTGTTCAGATGGTAGATTATAGATGGCATTGACCCTCTCAGGTCAACGTGGTCTTCAAAATCTGGTTGGTGGGAGACCACCCGACTAGCATAAAAACCGACCCGCATAAAAGTTTGAAAACAAGAAAATGTGTCGACTAGCAAAATATATCGTTTTTTTTCTCAAAAGAACAAAACAATCTGTTCAAATTGAATCTTGTGTTTCTGAGAAATACAAGAACACACAACGGAAAAATTAAGCAATCATTAAGCAAAGTTATGACATTCCTTAACACAAAATTTGATCAGTCACAAAAATGGACTGTAATTCACCAAACACTGATCGCCACTGGTTCAACCAAAAAGTGAAATGTGTGAAAAACTGTGATCTATTTATTTATTTTTTTGAGTGTTGATTATTTGGAATTTGACAGTGTTTGACTTCTGAGTTCAACTTTTATAGTAGTCGATACGATTTTTAATTTAAAAAATGTGTGCTAGTCGACACATGGCCGGTTTGTGAACTTGGCTTAAATTTCGATACGTGGCAAGAAGTTTTAGGCATTTGGTGTGGCATCATCTCCAGACCACGCTGTTAATTTTAAAACGGAACTACCCGCTTCTAAAGTTATTTTAGTATGTAATTAGATCAATGAGAACTTTCCTCGTCTTCCTACCCTATCAAAACAGGGATCTACTTAACAATCTCCGCTCTCGTGTCCCCCTACAAACTGCCACCCCTAAAATCAAAAGCAGTAATTTAGCACTACAGCGCTCTATAATTCGACTTTAGCTGCATTCTGATCGGCCGAAAATTCGACTTACTTAATCTACTTAACAGTTCCACCCTTTCCCGAAGGGGGATGATTGTTAAGCAGATCCCAAAACAGTTATATGTAGCACTTCGAACAGCAGTAAAGTTGATACCGGTTTCCTCTGACTTTTGCTAACATTGATACAGTCAAGTTTCAATTAAATACGTCCATTCAAATCTCTCGATGTAGTTTCTCGAGAATTTCAGTTCGAGAATTTAGACCTTGTTACCCGCACTCAGAAAAAAGTATAAATCAATTATATTATTTTTATAATAGTACTTTAGCAAAATTAAGATTAATTATACGCGCCAATTTTAGATATTTAAACATTTTATAATCCATTATAATGATAACATTTTTGGTGACATTTTAATAAATTATAATCAGTTATAATTGATTATAACTCTTCAGAAAATCACTTATAATCTATTATAATAGATTATATTCCCTTTTTCTATCAAAATATTATCTCACAAAAAAAATCAATT
>NC_087068.1:54468466-54581956 GCF_963678635.1 Symsagittifera roscoffensis | reverse complement strand
TACGACGTTTATTTAGGGGCATTTTGTGTCATTACCACATCAACTGATAACCCGAGCAAGAAAGTTTTACTGGCTGCTCCGTGACTGAGTAGGTTTTTCAAGTTCTTTTGAACGGGCACTGCTTATACGTCTAAATTCGTATACCGAAAACGTTTTTGATTAAACTTAAGAAAATGATTTTTGCTAAAAGTCTAAACAGAAAAAAGCACAATACACAGATTATTTGTCTGGGAACGTTAGTTTTGCAGATGGATATCTCCCAGCTCAATTCCTTAGTGCCTAAAACATATAGGAGTTTATTTTTCAGACTTTTGATACGAATGTAACGGAATATTTGTGGTCGGGGTGGTTTTTTTTCTCCAGACAAATTTCGACCTTTTTACCTAGCTATTTTTGACGGATTTTTCTTATATCAATCGAAAGGTATTTTTGTATTGAGCTCAAATTGGAAAAAATATTTCACCTGTGATTATTAATGTGAAATTACGGGGGGTTTAAAGATTGCCATTTTGGGACAATTAACGCGCGATATATTTCGCGCTATTATTTAATCCGTCCTAGAAATCGTTCCAAATTGGTTGAAAGAAGCTTATTTGCCATAATTGATTTGTTACAAGGTGCGAAATTTATCTTTTTGTACTTTATATGGCGTGTGGCGTGTGGGGGGATGATTTTCATAAAAAGTTTCAAACTTGAGAAAAAAAAAATTTCGTTTTTTTTTTCATTTAATTTTTAATTTTAATATTACTGCTCCATAAACCTTAAAAGGCAGTGTGAACATTCAGGGCTTTTGCCCTGATACGAGCAGTCTTGTTTCAAGTTCAATTTTCTTGGAGGCATACATCTGTTAATAACAATGATACATGTTATTTTAATGGTTCAATTACCGCAATAGCAACTCGTCCCAAAAAATAGAAACCTCACTATCATGGTAAGGTTATCGTAATCTGCATTCCTGGAAACATTTTACATTTTCCATATTCAGCTTAAAAGTTTTCAAAACACTCAGCAATGAGTGACCGTACAAAAAATTGGATCATTCACGTTTAGGCATTCTCTACTTTTTTTTCATCATGAAAAAAAATTCAGAACACGCGAGCACGGATTAGTTTTTCAGAAGCGTCTACAACAACATTTTATATATAATTTTGGTGCGGAAATGATCTTAACAAAAAGAGTTCAAGTGTTTTATTGGAATATCCCGGTTTTAATAGCAAGACTGAGTTTTTTTCATGGGAGTTTGTGCTGCTTCTAACTATTAAACAAGGATTATGAAAAGTTTTTGAGCAATATTTTTCCTTTTTAAGAGGCCTGCTTGATCTGAAACTTGTGTAAGCGGTCAGCACAAACTGAGAAGTTTGGGTATTTGATTTAAAACTATGGTTTCAGTTACAAAAAATCCTGAAAATCTTTAAAATCAGATCGTGTTTTGTTTCAGCAGCGGATTTAGGGAGGAAGGGGGGACGCCCCCCCCCTCAGGTATTTTGACCCCCTGATGATCCAAATAGTCCCGCTTTTGTACTATTTTGAGATTTGAGATATTCATTTTTGGCTGACTGATCCTAAAATTTTTCTAAAGGCGCCTTTGGCGACACAACAAACTAATTTTGGGAGCGCGCGCCGGAAAAAACACGCTCCTTTTTTGACTTTTTATTCAACAATTTGCCTGCGGCACAAAAAGTTTGATAAAAATTGGGTCTTATTGGGTTTTGGGAGAGCTCAGAAAATCAATTTGGCCGACCTAAAAAAAAATTCAACAAAGTTTCCGAAATTTTTTTTTGAAAGTCCCCCTTGAGAAAATCCTAGATCCACCCGCACTGATTTGTTAGTCACAATCTTTACAATAGTTACAGTTTTTTGAAGGCCTAGTCATTTTCTTATGTATACGTCTATTTCAACTTTTTTTTTAAAATCAATTTCCATTTACCTCATATGCAGGATATATTTGTTAATGTCTGACAAAATCCTTCAGTTTTTTAGCTTTCGCCTAAAACACGCTGTAAATTTAAGCAAAAATTGTTCTACAAAACAGAATATTTTTGTAATTTCAAATCAAATTCAAGCTGTACTACAGAATTAAAATAAAAAAAATAGTAAACCTGATTGCTGGATTCTTATATAATAATTTGAAAACTATAATTTCAAAAAATGAAATTAATTTTTGATAGTAAATTTTGGAACATTTAGGATTCTAAATTTCAATGAACACAAAATGTTGATTGAAAACTTAGCAGCGGGATGCTATTGATGAAATTTAGATCATGGACTAGGTTTTTGAATGCTTGCCCTTCTGTTTTAAGAAAATTCAAAAGACATCTGAAGCCTTTTTGTTCCGACTTTCGAAATGAAAGTAACGGAATATTTGTGCTCGGGGTGGGTTTTTTTTCTTCAGACAAATGTCGACTTTTTAACTAGCCACTTTTGACGGAATTTTTTAATATCATTCGAAAGGTATTGTTGTCCTGAGCTTAAATTTGAAAAGATATTTCACCTGTGATCATTTTTCGTAAAGTTACAGGGGTTTAAAGATCGCCATTTTGGCCAATTTGGGACAATTAACGAGCGATATATTTCGCGCTATTAACGCGTAAGCGGAGATAATCCGTCTTAGAAATCGTTCCAAATTGGTTGAAAGAAGCTTATTTGCCATAATTGTTTGTTACAAGGAGCAAAATCTATCCTTTTGTACTTAATATGGCGTGTGGGGGATGATTTTCATTTTAAAAAATTCAAATTTTAGAAAAAAAAATTTTCATTTTGTTTCATTTCATTAAATTTTTATTTAGCATGTTATTACTGCTCCATAAACATTAAAAGGCGGTCGGAACATTCAGGGCTTCGCCCTGATACAAGCAGTCTTGTTAATGTTTGTTCTGAGCCTACAGACATTCATTGACAATATCGATTTAAATGCAGAGTTATGTTTTCACTATAAATATAACGGAAAAAATTAAATTTCGTTTCTGTATTTAGAAAGAGAAATACGAGCTATCTGCAACGGTAAACTACAAACTAACTCTTCATAACTATGTTTGGTTTTGATCATTACCTAGAAGTCATTTCGTTGTGATATCGATTTTATTTTGAAAACTATTATCGAAACACAAAAAAAAAAAGTTTTTCAACAATTATCAATTCATTGTCAACTCCATTAGAAATAAAAACAGATTACGGAAAAAAATATCAAGCTGGCCGCTTATAGTTAAATATTATATCAATCGACAATTTCAAAAAACTAAATTGAATTATCACTCCTAATTTCTAAAATGATGAAATCAAATCAACGCTTGTTGTCCAATGAGTCATACTAGCATAATTCACTTATTCTGATTCATTTTTCAAAGCATTACAGTTGAGATTGGAGAAACTGCGATAATGAAATGAGTCACCGATTTTAGGACCACGATGCGGAATCGGGAGAGGTTGAGGGACGCCAGGACCCACCCGGATACCAGGCAACTCAAGGTCACTCATTCAGTCCACAAAATTGAACAGTCCTTAACATTTAGAAGGATTTGTTTTTCTTATTATTATTTAAAGTGTTATTACGAACACAAAAATAACATTCCATCAAAATTTTTCAAAACAAATTTCCACATTTTTCAAGCAAGTTTTTACCACAAAAATATCAGAATTCTTTTTCTTAAATGTAAAATTGTTCCGCGAACAAAAAGCTGAAACACTGGATCGCTCAAAATTGCTCCAAAAATAGGCAAATTTGCGGAACCCACAACAAAATTTGCGCAACAAAGCTTGCAGAAACCACAAACAAAGAATATGTACATGAATACTAAAAATAGGCTGTCAAAAGCAGACTTCGCAAATCAAAAGCTGCCAAAAGCGGACTTCGCTTACATTTGCAGAATCAGCGAACTTGTTATTTTTAGCTCGTTACAGAATCCAAGACAAAACTAATGTACCGACAAAAACTAAGTTACAAGTACTTGTGTGCGGAAACGCGAAAACTTTGTACATGGAGTTTTGTACACGAAAAGATTTTTCTGACAAATTTTGGCTTACTTGCACAGCAACTGGCTACGTCTATCTTAAAAGATTTTTTTGTGTATAGGAAATGGGTCACCCCCGCCTTCTTACAACTCTCTGTTTGGGGAGCTGAAGGCGGCCAAGGAGGATGCAGGGGGGGCTAACATGGACTTCGCAAAGAAGATAGTCGCCATCTTGATGGGCTCACGTAAGTAATTTTACCAAAAAAATATGTTTTACTACAAACTTTTTAGTTTCACATCGCGTATTTCATTATCCAAGATTGCTTGATTTTTGTATTTTTCAACAATTTGCAGTTTTTGATGCCGGTGCCCTCTATGTTATCAAGTTCACTTTGGAAATTTTTGTTCAAAACGTTGCCGCCAAAAAACTTAAAAAAACTTTTGCTTTTCAACCGAACAATCGAATGACTTTTTTAATTTTCGTTGTCTTTTTCTTCTGCAATTGCTTTAAACTTTTGATCGAAGTTTTGACCCGTGTTATAAAATGGATACATCGCCAGTTAAACAGAGTTTGTTCGAAAGAGTTGTTCGTAAAAAAAAACTTCGTTTTCTGCCCAAAGTATTTGAACTTAAGGTTTCAAACGTGTTTGTACTTATTAACTATCCCCGGTACTAGCTACAAAAACATGTTTCACCATTGATTTAGTTCTTTTCAGTGGTGGTGAATCGTTAGTAGCTAGGGGGGTGCGTTTAGAGATTTTTTAGGCAAGCAAAGTTTATCGGTTAAAATTTTTCGGGGAAACAAAGGAAGGTTTTAGAGTTTCTCTTCACATAGATGGAAAAAGACAGTTGAAAAGCTGAAAAAATTAGGGCGCCGAAACACAAAACTAGATGTCGTAATTTCTTGTCAATTACCTACTGTCAGCTGAATATGGCAAACTCTAATGTCATCATAATTGGTTATCCTAGTCCTATGTATCAACCGCACTATTCATTACATCGGAAAGCACACCGAAATCGCTTTTTAAATTTGTTTTATTAATCAGCCCCAAAATAATCAAAACGAGTCAAATAAATTTTTGATATGACCAACGTTCGATTTGAGTGTGTTGAGCTGCATACGAGGATCATTCAGTTTCAATTTTAAGTTCAATTCATTCGGTATAAAATAACATTAGAGCATAATAAATCAAGGACTAAAACTGTTTTCAACCGAACTTTGTTCAACTAGTGGGACAACCTAATGAACGTATCTTTTAGAATAGCTACTTTAACCACGGGACCTATTTGCAGTATTGTTAAAAACATTGTTGCAGAGATAAGATTAAAGAAGAAACCCGGGTAACCAGTCCATTGGAGTTCATCCCTGGGACCAAAAAAGCCCGATAAAGGCTTGCAAGGGTTGCCCTGGAATTCCTGGATAAGTCGAAGAGTCCAGGCATGGACTTTTATGTTTTTGTTTGAATTTTCAAATTTGCCGATGGTTTCGAAGCTGCCTGAAAACAAAACAAACGAAAAGATCTTCTCGTGTTAGAAAAAACCGTAGGTTAGTTAGCAAGAACCTCGCAGATAAACTCATAGCAGATTCACCATTCGAGCTAATGTTTGAATTACACCCAAGGCTTTTACCTAAAATAACGGTATTTAAAAAAATGTTAGGATGCTTTTTCTTTCATAATTAACCTTATATTATAAATTTGAAGCATCAAAAAAAAATAATTACCTCCACACAAAACAGTTTTTTTTATTTCTGGTTCTCTTGTGTGAAAAAATTATAGAGTCTGGACAACTTTATACACCAAAATATTTACATTTTCGCGGGGAAGTTTTTACTTGAAAACTTTTGTTTTAGTTTAAAAAATGGCTAAATAAAGCTGCTGTTCAGGCCTCGTTTTCGAGGGTTTTATTGACCGGGTTCCTGGATGACCCTTGGCAGGGTTTCGCGGAGTGTCTTTATTTTTTAAGATCCTTGCAGGAAGGCCAAGTTTATCTTCTGACTATCTAACCTGGGAAGTATTGGTTCTTTATGAGGGTGAAATAGAAAACTTTAAATAACTTTCAAATCACTTGGATAAAGAAAAATTTTGTTTCAGTTGCGACAACAATTATTCTTGCTTTGTTCCTGGCTTTCCCGATTGCCATGATTGTCATTGGTGAGAACGTGCAGCTCTAGTTGTCAATTTTTTTCTTGAGAATATTATAAAATAGTACTGCAATATGTTTTTAAAGGTGCCTTGAAACTAGACGACTGTCGGGCTGAGCCTTATATTCCAAAGTGGCTTCTAATTATGGGATGTTTTGGACTACTGAAGAATCTGCTTTCTCTCGGCCAACAGGTACTAATGAAGTTTTTCGACAACAATATTATTTACATCAATGAGCTCAAAAGAGGATCAACTGTATAATCTGCCCCCCCCCCCCTCTAAATGACCAATCCCCTTTTTGCCAAATATAACTTTCAAAATTGAATTTTGTATAACCAAGGTATGCGTTTCGGATAAACCCACAAAAAAATTAGTTTTCACAATTTTATGTAGAATTACATTTTAAATCTATTAATTATTAATTATTGCATTTTAAACCAATTTTTTTTGTATTAAACCGTAAATTTCGTGTAAATTTACTCTATACTGAAATATATTTCCTGCAAAATCAATATTTTCTCCCCTCTAAATCGATTGGATGGGAATATTGTACGATTGATCCAAAAAATGGATTAGCAAAAATGAAACGTTTTTCGTGGAAAATAATTTCAATGCTCAGCTCATTTAGAACGATCATAAAGTTTCGTTCAAAAATTGTTGCGTTTAAAAAAATCACTCAAAAAAAACGATACAGCCCACTGATAACAAGTATAACACTTTTTTCCCGCAGGTATTCAACAAAGCAAGAGACAACAAGGAGAAAAATGCAAGCAAGAACCCAATCGAGTGCATCTTGGACCTCTTTCTGTTCGCATGGTTCATCGCAGGTACATCTTTCTTAGTAGAAATTTTTGTTCTACTATTTTGAATTGAAGCTAGTCCTTACGAAAATTTAAAGCTAAAAGTTGAAACAAAGCAAACAATGCTAAAAGTTGAAACAAAGTTGGATCTCTTAACTACCTCCTCTCCCCCTAGAGTACATAGCTTCAATCCCCTCTCGGTTTTGCAAAAATAGGCCCGAGTTGTTTTCCCGGTAATAATCATCGATTAAAAGCTGGAAACTCACTTCTAAAAAATTCATGGGGTGCACAAAAATCAGGAAAAAAATGTCTACGAGAAAATAATTTGACCCACTTCACATCTGCTCGAAATTCGAAGAAAAAAGTTAACGAATTTCTATTGTTTTGTTCTCTATTTTTCAGATTGGCTTATCAATATTACAAAAATTGGGCAGAATAAATAAAAGACACGGAATGTTATATAATAAAATATAATAGAATGACTTGATTAAAAAAATGATGTTTTTTGACGGTCTGTGTTTTATTTGATCAGCATTTAAACGGAATAGTTTAGCAATAAAGTGCAATGAAATGGTATTTTTTATTGCATTTTTTTAAGTTTTCGGCGCTAAATATCGATAAATTAGCACTTAAAATAGGCGATAAAATGACTAATTTATCGCCTATTTTTAGTGCTAATTTATCGATATTTAGCGCCGAAAACTTAAAAAAATGCGATAGAAAATACCATTTCATTGCTAATTTATTGCTAAACTATTCCGTTTAAATGCTTATCAAACAAAACACAGACCGTCAAAAAACATAATTTTTTAATCAAGTCATTTTATTATATTTTATTATATAACATTCCGTGTCTTTTATTTATTCTGCCCAATTTTTGTAATTTTGATAAGCCAATCTGAAAAATAGAGAACAAAACAATAGCAATTCGTTTACTTTTTTTTTAGCCGATGTCCAACAGCCGAATTTCGAGTAGATGTGAAGTGGGTCAAATTATTTTCTCATAGACATTTTTTTCCTGATTTTTGTGTTCCGGAGAAAAACGTGCTGTTTACTTGAAATAATTTTTAAAACTTTACCCAACAAGCCAATTTTTGGTCAATTCGACTAGTTTAAAATCTTCTTGAAACTGTGAACAAACTATTTCGAGCGGACGCTAATATCACATTGACTAGAGTTAGACTTTCAGATGAAAAAATAGTCTTAGTTTGAGTTGTGGAAATATGGATTTCGGGCTAAATAAGTAAAAAGACCCCACATAGTTAAGAGATCCCAGAAGTCATAAATGAATATTGTCATGTTCTCGAAAATGACAATTAAGCGGATTTTATAAAGGAAGTAATTTCATGCACATCAAAAAAGTAGCACAAGATTTCTATTTTGATCTGACTACGACACGAACTGGTTCAATTTTTACTCCATATGCTATTGGATTGTACTCTCTTATTGTTTTCTTTTTCTTCATTTCTTTTTCTTCGTTCTATGCTGCTCCACCTCTTTCTAATTCTTAGGCAGTGTATTTAGTCCTAAAAAACGACGAATGCCCCCCCCCCCCCCCCCCATCTCTGACCTGTCTATTTCCTCTATCTTCTGTCTTTTCCTTATAGGCAGTGTGTGGGTCTATCGCACCTCCAGTTTCATCAAATGGAGTCCGGAGTATGTCGACTCCCCCGACTACTGTGACGAGCTGCTCTATCTTTTCTCCTTCTGGACTCTCACTCTCTCCTATACTTTCTTGGCCCTCTCTTGTCTATTATGTATTTGTGCTGCCTGTTGTGTAGCAGTCACAGCAACCACAGCAAACTAGTTTTTTATTAATTTTTAAATTTTTTTTTCAGTATTGAAGAAAAAATGTATAGAATGAACCGAAATTAATTTTCCGATTCTTCGAACAGTGATGACGAAATGTATAAAATGGCCAGAATTGAATTTTTACTTTGTTTTGAAGTATTTGAGATATATTTATAAAAATTCAAGAAATGAGTCTTTCTACTCTGGAGTTCTATGGATAAAAGTCGATTAAAATTCAAATTTGTTTGTCAGTGTCTGTAAAAGTGAAGAATATTCGATTATAATCTTTTTGAAATAGGTTATAAAGCTATTCTTTATTAAAGCATTAAAATCCATTGAAATTCAATTATAATCGATTATTTTTCACTTTTATAGACAAAAACAATCAAACACCATTTTTCTTACTTCATCGAGGAGATGCGAATTTTAGCGCACTTAAAATGTATTCTTCGTTTTAAATTAATATTGGTTATTTCTAGTTCGGTTTCAACCAACTTTTTTCTGTGCAACTTTGGTTTTTGTTAATGTTACTGTTACTTGGAATTAACCAACCCCCACCCCCCACTTCAACCAACCCCCCCCCCTCTATCTCCGCCACCTCAACCAAACCCCCTCCCACCCCACCTGAACTAAACTCCCCCAGCATAACACAGACCAAACTAGGTTAGATGAGCGGGTTGGTTTTTGCCGGGGTGGTTTAGGGGGTTTCAACTGAGGGGGGGGATGTGTAAGGGAGCAAAAGGGCAAACGTTAGTGGGGAGATGTTAACGGAAACGTTTTGCAATTTGAGAAAATTTAGAAACGCTGTAGGCGGTTTGCTCGGTTTGCAAAATTTCCGCATTGCTCATTTGATAAATGCAGAAGTTTTTGCAGAAATTGGCACGACGCGAAACAAATAAAAAGGAGAAAAATCATTTTCAGGTGATTTTCTACTTATTATATAATCTATTATAATGGATTTCAAATTATTTATAATGAATTTATATGGGCCAATTTTTTTTCTATGCAATTATAATGAATTGTAATCGATTATTTTTATCCCAAGTTCTAATTCCTAAGCTGTTCACAAAAAATCCGTTATAATCGATTATAACCGGTTATAAACCTTTTCACTTGCCCATTTTGTTTTGGACGCTGCCACTGAATTGTTTATCTTTTATGCTTTTTGTAGACTTTGATTTATGAAAAAAAAATGAGAAAAACTGTTTTAAATAAATTCAGATCAATTCAATTAGATAACAGTTTTGTTTTTTCATTTCTCCGTCGGAGTTGTTTCATGATCGTCATTTTAAGCTTTTCAACCACCAGTATATCAGCACAATGCTTTCATTTTATGGTTTTTTAGAAGAGATATTTTTCACCAACTGCGGGAACCTTTCAACTAATTTTAAAGGATCTCTATAAAACTTTTCGTGGTAAAACCTTGTTTCGTGGTAAGGCTTTATGTTCAGATGAACTAAAGTGTGACAAGAAATCTCGCTTTTAGAGTTTTTGTTTTTGGAAGAAAAATAACCCCTGAATATAATTGAAAGATACTTTAGAGGTTTATAATCGATTATAATTGACTTGAAGATTTTTTGTATAAATTTTAATCAATTATAATCTCTTGGAAAATATCACGATTGTATTCAATTATAAATCCTTGAAATATCTAATTTTGGTAATTATAATCAATTATAATTGTAAAAAAATCAACATGATACTTCGACATAATCAATTACTTACGTCTAAACTTGGATGCGGGAAATCAAAATAACTTACTGGCCAATTTAAGTCAGGCGAACATTTCATCAAAAATTAAACAAAACACGAAAATAACAGCTTCATGAAAATAACCTGAAAATTCCATTAAACAAATTAAAACAAAAACTTTTTTCTCCAATTTTCTTCAAAGTTTTTTTTCTTTTTTAAAACTAAATTCGGCCTTTTTCAGAATTTTTGAAACAGTTGAAACTTGAAACAGCCAAAAAACTGCTTAAGTGGTTTAAAAAGAAAAATCGGAAGTTTTCTCTTCTTACCTTCTCCATAGGCCATCGGTAATTTGACACTCGCCGAACACATTCAAGCAAGATTTCTTGAAACTAAAAAAAATCTTCTTTTTTTTAAATTTCACAATTTGGTTTTCCTATTACCAATAAAAACACTTTGATTTGAACCACATTTGATCAGCAAAGAGCTGAAAGTAAAAATTAGTAAGAAGCCATCATTATCGTTTCTTCACTCATTTGAGAGTGAATGGAGGAGCAAAGTTAACATAATTTATATCAAAAGAATTCGGCGCAAATATAAGATTTTGCCAACGGTGATCGTTTTTTCAAAAAAGATTTTTGCAACGGTGATCGATTTTTAAAGTTGACTTAATTGGAAACCTATAGTAATATATTCAGCCGACTGAAATGATTTTCAGAGCACTGCAAAAACACTTTCAAAACCCTCATTTTGACAATGATTGTAGGTTTAGCCTGCTAAAGTGAATTCTGTTAAGTAATACAAAGATCGGAACCTTTGGGTAGTGAGGCTGTTGGATTCTTGATAAGGCGTTTGTCAACACGCATGTGAGTTTTACCCGCTACTGAAAACTATCATAGCAGAAAACTTCATTTACTGAAAAATGAACTACGCTTTAAAATTCGGTCCAAGAAAAACACAACCATAGACTTTCTTTATAAGTGTCTGAGGTCGTTTTTGGTTTAAAAGTTTTGCACACACTTTTTTCATATCACCTTTCAAACAAAATTATGAAAAAATTGTCTGGAGCGGTATAACTCTCGGCCTTGCCACGCGTAATTTGAAAACTGCAAACTGAGATTAGGTCCCACAGAGTAATTTCGGATAAGATACACAGTCTGTTCGTCACGCTGTCTTTTTTTCGGTCGGATACATTCGTGCAACTTTTCAGTCTAATAACAATCCTAATTTTACTCTGACATTTTCTAGTAGATCTAGTGTATACTGGTACTCTTACGAGGTTAGAGGAGAGAAATAAGCAACTGACTTCTTATCTGCATTATAATTTCTCTGGCTGAAACTATGAACATTTTCAGCTTTACAGTTTAGAGTAAGTGTTAGTAATGGATCATAATTGGTTTGTTATAATATTTTATAGTGATACAAATCAACGTACATAATAAACACTTTGAAAATTTGTTTTTATTTGGTTCCAAAACATCACCCACATTTTCTTCATTATTGGCAGTTTTCACACTGCCTAAAATTTTTAAACTAATTGGCTCGCACCAGGTCAAAATTCTCAGTGTTCCAATTGCGTTTCAATTAGTCTCAATTGATTTTTGTACAGGGTCAATTGATTTTTGAACTCAGGAAGTCAATTTATGCTTCGAAATAATCGCCAAATTTGTTCTTACTAATAAAAATACCGCAAAAATTGTGATCTGTTACTTTACTCGAAATTTTGAATAAAAAATTGTCAAGTATAAAGGTTCAAAACTTTGATAAAACTTCAGCTCACAAGATCATTTACCGTCATACGGTCTCTAAAGTTTTTAGCCGTTTCTTTAGTAGTGGTGCATTTTTTTGAGATTCTTTGAAACAATTCTTCATGATTACCTGCGCCCAACAAAAAACTGTGTGCGGTTACCCGTGCCTAACAAAAAATCCAAACTATACAGAACTCTTTTAATTTTTCCTTAACAATACTACCCCTTTTTCTAATCTAATATTAGAAATAAATTTTTTAGAGACTTCTAATTGCAACTGGCTTTATTTTTGATTATTGCAACTTTTAAATTCCATTAAATCACTCCGACCATTAAATTTATCCTGATATTGTTGTTTATTGCTAACGCGATTGTTTGAAAACATGACAAGGGTGGTTCGCGTCACTAAAATGTTGAATTTGTGGCTAGAAACAGCACAGCCAGAAACCAGATTGGAAAATAGCTTTCAAAGGAAAGCATAATTTGTTAAAACAACTTATAAAGCATTTCTTGATAAAAACTGGTTAGAAAGTAAATATTTCTCATCAGAAATACAAAAACCGTCTATTTAAGTTACAATCTCCAATAATTTTATTGTTCTGACTTTCGTAACGAAAGTAACGGAATATTTGTGCTCGCAGTGGTTTTTTTGTTCCGACTTTCCTAACGAAACTAACGGAATAATGGTGCTCGGGTTTTTTTTTCTTCGGACAATTTTCGGATTAATTCGAATTAATTCAAAGGCAGTCGGAACATTCAGTGCTTCGCCCTGATACGAGCATTCTTGTTGGATTGGCAGTGATAATCAAAAAACATTTTCGATATACGGTTATAATCATTAAACTATTTTCAAATTAAGGTGTTTTCAAGGTTTTTCAAGGCTTGATGCCAATTGTAAATTAGCCTTTTTGTTTCAGGTAGCGTGTGGGTGTTCCGAACATATGGCGATGTGTCATACACAGAAAGCTCCGAGCGCTACTGTGACAGACTTCTCTTCCTCTTCTCATTTTGGACTCTAATGAGCACCTATATTCTGATGGCCCTGTCCTGTTGTTGTTGCATTTGTGTTTGCATTGCAGCCATAATTGTATAATTCGTCTCTTTTCCTCCTACTCTCCCCCACCAGCAAGTTTTTTAGAGTAACTTTCCTGTTCACATTTTGTTCACATTGTCGGATTGTTGTAATTTTTGGCACACGGACTAGTTAGGCCATGAGAAACATATTTGGTCTTCATACTCAACCTTTTAAAACCATTCGCTACACCATAAAATTGATGCTTATGTGAGGTGGGGGGGGGGGGGGGGGAAGAAAAAGAGCACAAAGATTTAATCAGAAAGATCTTAATTCAACACAATGATCTTAATTCTCAGATACTACTAACTTAGTACCATTTCTCGATGTTGCAATGTAAACAATTCCCCGCGATGCACTTTTGATTGAAGTGGTTAACTAGATAATTAAAATTGGAGCGAGAAAAATAAAATAATTAGAATACGAATCAATTATTTTTATATATTAATTTCACTATTTCATAATGGAATGTGAACTTCTGCTTTCTCTTAAAACGAAACTAAGAACAGGGTTTGCTTGCTGTGCAAGAAGCCATTAAAAAAATCAAAACTATTAATAGAGTGTTGCCACAAAACTGAGCCAACCGAAAAAGCAGTAAACAGAGACATCAGGCAGCGTTACAATTTGTTGACGGTAAAAGGCAAATTTAGGCTAGTATAATTGATGCTTTTTCAATTTTGCGCAATTGCTTTTTGAATAAGCACAAATAAACTATAGACATTACGGCTAATTATCAATTGCACTATAACAAAAATAATTTCTTGGGTTCCGACGATTGAAAAAGGAGAGGAACTTCGGTTTCGGTTGTGTTGTATTTTTTGTGTTTCACGCAAAATCAGCCAAAACAAATAATCATCGGAATTATGATTGATACATCATATTTAATTTTTTTTTCACCATGAAACAAGCGAGCAAGTAAATCGATCGAGTAACATTAGTTAATTAAAAATTGGTCATTCAGATTAGAAAAATTTGAATTTATCAAAAGGAAAAGTGGTTTTAGAAGCTTGATTTTCCATTTTTAAGTGTTTTTCTAACTTTTTGATCGTTTTTCAACTTTTGAAGGCAACTGTTGTCTCGCAATTTTGGCAATTTCACAAAGTTTTGCACATTAACGCACAAACACAACACTAATTTTAAGAAAAACCTGAAACGCAAGTTTTTGTAGTTTTTTTATGGCTATGGTCGGAATTTACACTTCAACCGGCTATCCTTGCTCAACATTGTCGACAAACAAAACTTAAAACTTGAAAGATTTCGCCAAATTGACCAAGAGTGAACAATATTTCGACAGTAGTCGTCGATATGAGCATGCCATGAAACGACCGACCAAAAATTTGAGCGTTGTGGTTGACTACTAATAGTACGTAGTTTCATCTTTATCATTTCTAAAGGTTTTTTTTCGATTGAATTCAAATTATATCAGATGGTTTTTCACTCCAACTTACTTCGAGCCCGATATTACATTTTGTTATGGGTATCTCAGACGCAAACGCTAAATACCGTCATTACGAAGCCAAACTGTGTATTTTTGTTAATTGTAAGCGGATTCCCCAACAAAGACGCTCTTTTCCGTCTTCTTTTTTTTAGTTTCGTTTTCTTCTGTTTGCTTCGAAAAAGTTTAAACATGTCAAAACACATGTTTAAATTTTTGTTTCGTTTTCTTCTGATTGCTTCGAAAAAGTTTAAACATGTCTGCATGGCAAAACTTAGCCTGGTGATGATTTTTGACCTATGCGATCAAAGAAGAACCTATGCGACCGACTCGATAAAAAAGCGCGTTCAAATTGTAAAAATTGAACAAAAGATGAGATTTGAACGTTTCTGAACAATTTATCTGCTAATTTGAATAACTTATCACGCCCCATTTTTTTTCGCTGCTCATTTTTTCTCACCGTATCTGATTATGTTTCAATCTTGAATTCGACGACGTTTCAAAAAATTACTGCACTCTTTTGTTCTAAATTTTTCAAAAAGTGGTGGAGTATTTATGGTCGCGAAGATTTTTCCTCTAGACAAGTTTTGATTTTTTTATTGGCAATTTACGGATTTTTTTCTGAAAACTTCGGGTGCTCTGAGCTCAAAAACAAAAAGATGATCACCTTTGACTATTTCTCATGAATTAATATGGGTTTTATTTTGTGACGGTTTTGGCGATAGTTTAAGCAGGATTCCTAAATGTTTTCTTTCAAAGCGTAGCGTGAGCGAAGATTTGAGCCGGCTCGGAAATATTTTCATTTTGAGATGACCTGAATGATCGGAGCATAGCTCTACTAATACAGTGCTGATTTAAATTATCCGGACAAAACGAACAAAACTTTACTTTTCAAACGCGTTTTTCTCAGTTTGAGTCAAGATTAGACAAAAAGTGAAGAGAACAAAGTTGCTTAGAATTTCATCAGAATTTCTCAACTAAAATTATACCCCATAAATGAATCATTTTTGTTTTTTCAATTCATCAAGAAAAATGCCGAAACCACATTGTTAATTGACGAGGAATATATATCACAAGAAGCCTATTACACAGCCAAGAAAGTTAAATCTCCAAAAATTTGAGTCTTTTGTTTGAAACTTGTTTTTAAGCAAAGATTTTGGGCTTCATATAGTAGAAACTTCACCCATTTCTTGACTGTCAAGTGAAAATATTTTCTCTTACACAGGTTTTGGAGATTCTATAGCTTTTTGTGTTTACCTGTCCTTCGTCCTGAGTTTTGCTTAAGCTTCTACTTTATGAATTATTTTCACTCATTTTTCGGGGTTGATTTAGTTGGTCTGGCATTTGAAAATATTTATGGATTATTTTTGCTCGTGTTTTTTTTTCTCGTTATAAACTTTTATCTTTTCAAATATTAATCAATCATATTGAATCAGCCAAAGATGGCCCATAGTTTTGGCAAAAACAAACCCAAGAAATCATAGGATACTTATTTAACGAATGAAAAACACAACAAAAAGAACCTCAAGGAAATCAGATAGCTTTGAACTAAAAGTTATTGAATAATCGGATTGGGCTAAAAATTATTTATTGGCTTAAAAACAGGGAGACTAAAATATTTGCTTCCTGTAAAGTTTTCCGAATTATTCCATCGATCAACAAGAATTGTGATCAAAAACAATAGTTTATTACATGATTCGAAAAATTACGAGGCCAAACTGTGCATTCTGTGCATTGTAAACGGATTCCGCAACAGGCCAAAATCAGATTTGTCGCGAAATCCGCAATATTGGTACTTTTCTTTGATTTTCTTTGCTGTTTTTGATTCCAGAAACAAACACTTAAAATATTGTACCGCTCAAAATTGCTCCAAAATAGGCAAATTTGGAACAGTTTATGGAACCCACAAGCGAATAATAAGACATATGTATAGTTACATTCAGCTGTTCCGGAATCTGCAACTACAAGCGGAATCCGCAAATGGTAAGTGGAATCCGCATTTTGTTTGCGGATTCACTTAAAATTGCGGATTCCACTTACATTTTGCGGAAACTACTTGCAGTTGCTGAATCCAGAACAAATAGCAATATTTGATTGTTACGGAATGCGCAACAAAATAAATTTGCCGACAAATTTTACGTTACAGGTTACAGGAATCCACTTACTTTTTGGAACATTTTAGCAATCCATTGAGAGCGCAGATCTTTCGGTAGACAATTTAACTGAAAGCAGAAACGAACCAACTGGCACATATTTGGAGCCCAATTATTATAAATGAGTATCAAGTTGAGCGGGAAAAATGTACTAAAGGAAGATAGGATCAAGAAACTTCGCATTAGGTTGAAGCTTTTAAAATTAAATTTAAGGATACAAAGTGATGTATTTAGTTTCTATTGAAGTTGAAGAGGACAAAAAGCAGGCCTAAATTCAAAGTGTAACAAATCTAGAGCCTGCTTCAATCGCCGTTTACGCGTTAAAAGCACGATATATATCGCTATTTAATTGTCACAAACTGGCCAGCAATTTATTTGTTTTTTTTGGGAGATATTTGCTTTTGGTTTAGTTTTCTACATGCATAATCAAGCATTTGACAAATGTGTCGTACAAACTCAATTAACCTATCATACCAATAAAAATCTGGATCATCATAAGCAAAAATAAATTTTCAGGGCCTCGCAAGGATCAAAAATGGAATACTCCAGACTATCTATTGTGCAAAAAGGACTCTTGAAAGGCAACTTGAAAGATTAAAAATCAAAATGCTTTTTTAGTTTCTGGTAAGGCTATCGAGAAATTTTTTTTAAATCTGGGTTTTCACTTGGCATTTTTAATTGGGGACGGTTATAAATTAAAAAAGTGAGATGCAAAACAAGACTGCCCGTATCAGGGCAAGGGCTTAAATGTTTTTAATAGAAAATTTAGGTCTTGAAATGTTTTTTGGGTATGAAAATTTTTCCATGGATTTTTAAGACCCAAATGTTTCAATGGATAGCTGTAACATTCTACAAATTGATGACATCTTGAAAGAAATGTCGAAAGAATTGAACACGGTTCCCAAAATTGAATATATATACCTCCCATGTTTAAGCATAAAAATTTTGCATGTTTAACGAAAGATTTTTTTCATGTTTAAGCTATAGCATATATTGCAATGCTTAAGAAAAATTTCAATTAGTTTTCAACAATGTCATTTATTTGTCAGTATTTTTTTCGAGGTCAAACTAAGTCTATCTGTCTACCCGTCGCCTATTTTTTTATTTTTCATCTTTATCTATGTTTTATCTAATATCTATCTATCATTTATTTGAATGCGGTCTTCGCTATCTCGCCATGTTTAAGCTCTTTCAACGTTTTATTTTTGCTTGTTTCGCAACCCCCAGGGTACTCTGAGGGGTTGCGAATCTTGTCTCCAAACCTCACTTCTCAAATCTTTGTAGTTTTCGAGCTATGACGTTTTTGAAAACTTTCAAAAATTTAAATTTTTTGAAAAATTCTAATAAGTTGAAGATCTCAATCCTGTTGTTGGATCTTGAAAGGGTACTCTCAGGGGTTGCGAATCTTACCTTTGATTATGGCTGCTCACATCCTTGTAGTTTTCGAAATATCAAATTGTTTTTGAATTTTTTCAAATTTTTTCAGAAAACTTAGATACAAAAAATTTCACAAAACTTGAAATTACCATCTCTGTAGTGAGGCTCTGTCGTTGTACTCTCAGGAGTTGTAAAAATTCGCCGCCAAATATGACTGCTCAAATCCTGGTAGTTTTCGAGATATGACGTTTTTTAAGATTTTTTCAAAATTTTTTTCCGAAAACTTAGCTATAAAAAAATTTGCAAAACTGAAATTATCATCTATGTATTGAGGCTCTGCCAAGGTTCTCTCAGAAGTTGCGAATTTTTTCGCCAAATATGATTGCTCAAGTCTTTGTACTTTTTGAGATATGACGTTTTTTATGATTTTCTCCGAAATTTTCAAAAAAACTTAAATGTTAAAAATTTCAAAAAATTTGAAGATCTCAATCCTGTTTTTGGAATTTGTGAGAGTACTCTCAGGGGGTTGCGAATCTTGCCTCCAAATAGGAATTCTCAAAATCTTGCAGTTTTTAAGATATGACGATTTTGTAATTTTTTCAAAAAAAATTTCATTAAAATTAATTTTTTTTTTTGAATTTTGAAATTCTAGCCTGTAGTTGGGGGGGGGGGGGGGGGGGGGGGGTTGTCAGAGTAAGGGGTTGCCAATTAAGAATGCCCAACTCATTTTTTTTAGGAGATACGAGGATTTTTGTGAATTTATGGAAATTTTCAGAAAACTCAAATTACAAAATAACAAATTACAAAATTGTTTAAGTGAAATACCGAACCCTGTAGTTGTGTACTTTGAGAGATTGCGAATTTTGTCATCAAAAAAGATTGCTCAAATTCTGGTAGTTTTTGAGATGTGAATATTTTCTGGTTTTCGAAAAAAAAAATTCCTCTTTTACAAAACTTAAGGTGAAGTTTAGTTGTGTTTGCGTACTGTAAAACTACTCTCAGGAGTTGCAAATCTTGCGTCCAAATGCGACAATTGCTTTCAGTTTCCCAGATGTGACGTTTCCTAATACATTATTTATTTAGATATAAAAAAGGTCACAAATTCTTATGGTTTTTTTTTCAAAATTTGAATTAAAAAATCGAATGAAAAATTTTACAAAATTCGAAGTTACTCTCAGAAGTTGCAAATTTTGCGTGCAAATGCGACTGCTCAATAGCTTTCAGCTTCCCAGATGTGACGTTTCTTAGTTCATTTTAAATTTTTCGAAGAATTTCTATAAAACTTCACAAAATTTTCTGTTTCTTCAAAATTTGTATAAGAAACTTGAACAAAAAACTTCGCAAAATTTTTAATTACAAACCCTGTATTTGGGTGCTGTCAAAGTACACTCAAAGATTAGTTTTTTTGAGTTGTTCAAAAATCGAAGCACCGGAGGTGCGGTACACGCTAGTATACATTGAAAACCTTCATACCACTAAATCTATAAAGTGCACTTACAGTCAACCAAATTATTCTTAAGTTCATATTGCTTCTTGCAAGTCAATTTGGAACAATTTTTTGGACGATATAAGTCACAGCTGCTAAAAAAAACTCTTGCGCATGGATGGTCATAAAAATGAAAATTGGCACTTCTGAACCCCAATAACTTCACGAAAAAGAATCAAACTCAAAAAAAAATTTTACAACTGAGCTCAAGACTTCAATAATGTTAACAGGATTTTAATGACTTCGATCAAAGAGGTACCCACTTTGAAAATTGAAAAATGGAACAGTTAAAATTTTTAAAATAAATAAATAATAATTGCGGGCAAAATTTTTAAAAAAATGAAAGCACTTTTTAATTTTTTTAACTTTTTCTAGTAAAAGTTTCGGAAAACAGCAATTAAACTAGAAAAATCTACCGATTCAAATTTTAAAATTCGTCAACTAATGAAGAATCTAATTGTAAATCTTACCTGTGTAGAAATTTCATTGAGAGAACTTTCTCCTATGGTGTTATTTGCAAATTTAATTGTAGTCAATTAACTGAAAGTTGCGGAAAAATTTGAACCATTTTTTTCGATAATCAGATTGTGTTTTTGAAATTATTTGGGAAACCAAATCACATCAGATATGGTTTTAACTCGAAACCTAAGTTTATCTAACACGAGTTTTCTTGGAGTAGACAAAATTGAGGAAAAAAAATAATCCTTGCACGTAGTCCCCTCCCACTTCGTGAAAAGCTTTATTGACGATTATATACTGAATTAAACGTGCCTGTACGAAACAGTCCAGTACAAAACAGTCCCAAAAAAATTCCCGAAAATAGTCCAAAAACAGTCCCATGATCGAAGTGATAATTGTTCCAGAAACTGATCAGAAAACTTCTCTCGGATTAAAAACATTCTGATTCCAATTAATCCGGATGACAAAGTGTAGTGAGAACCAAAACACTACTTTTTTTGCTGAATGACAATAGCTGCATAATTCAACGCGAAGGTTTGAACTCTCAGAAAAACTGGAATTGGTACAATTTCTCAACCTTAGTTTGGAACTATCCACAATGATGACGCAATAAAAAAATCCTCATGGTGCAATTTTGATTGAACAGTCCCATTGATTAAATTGACAATTGTTCCAAAAATTTTCTCTTTGAATAAAAACATTGTGATTCCGGCTAATCCGAATGACAATATGTAGTTACTTTTTGTCGCCTCCTCATTATTCTAAAAGTTGAGTCCCCAAAACGTATTACAATTATTTTGAATTAGCTGTGCAAAACTCAATAATATCTACCCATCAAAGCGCTCAAGTTAGTTTTTCTTTTCATTTGATTCAAAGCATCTGGCTACATGTTCAGTGGTCAGGCAAAGTTCACAATTAAAACAACGATCATGCTTTTCGCGAGCTTGTTCGAATGCTTCTCGCAACAGTTTTTCGCGTTTCTTCCCGTAGAGGACGTAAGGCACCTGAAAAAAGTCAACTGACTTTCCTTTTTTGAGGATGCCTATAGTGGTTGGCTGACTTCTCAAGGACGACAGAAGTCCAGATTTAAATGAAGCAATGGAGTTGCCATTAAAGAGTAAAAAATGACTTTCCCGGCGTAGAAGGTTGCAACAGCAATTTCGGGAAACTAGTCAACAGTAAGCACCCCTCAGTTCCAAAACTCAACAAGAAGTTCCAGGACGAACAAAAAATTCAGAAATTCTCTTAAAAAAATGTGCATGGGACAAAAATCAACCAGATTTAAAAAGGTTAAATACCAAAAACTTGACATAAACCTAATCATAATGATATGATTGTGTCAATCCAAGGATATCATTGGGTTTTTGAAAAGTTGTACTTAAAAATTTTTTTGTTTTCAATTTTAAAACTTATTCTACTTTGCCAAGCAATAAAAAAGTTTCCAATTCAACTATTTTCCTCGACTTTTCATAGTTGGGCTAGAATTGATGGAAACCGGCAAAATTAAGTATACATACAAAGTGTTTATTTTCCTTTGCCCTCGCCCAACTCGCTCAGGTTGAACCCTTTGCTGTACCCTAGTTATGCCCATTATCATTATTACCAAAACTTCAGTTTTTTGTGCCCCAGGTGGTTTAACTCTTTGGTATCTAGAATTTGAGTCTATGGCCTTAACAACGACACGATTCTATCGGCGCCAAAAGATCAAGGTCAAATAATTCAAATGGCTTTGGACTGTTTTGTATGGGACTGTTTTTAGGACTTTTTTTGATGTTTCGGGCTCTTTCGTATGCGACTGTTTTGTATGGGACTGTTTTGTATATGCAACGATTTAAAATTGTTTGACCTCTTAAAGTCTTCGGCTAGTTTGTCAAACAACTCAAGGGTTTGAACCAAAGGAGTGGATTTAATTAGATTTGATCCCCGCACTTCCCGTTTTGTTCCCCTTTGATGCGATTGTGGAAACGACACCCATTTTCAGTCTTTTACTTTTTGAGAGAGCTTTTGGCGCCATTTTAACATATTTTGAGGGTTTTTTGAAACAAACGTGCATTTAACCGCTCATTGGCTTATTTCAGCATGTTTCGAGAAATTTTTGACACAAACGTGCAGTTAACCGCTAATTGGTTTTTTTTGTTAATTTTTCTGGCCTATGTTCAGCTCAAAAAAAAAACCAATTGCTCCAATCTAAACCATTTGCTTATCCGATCCAGATGTCGCAATTTGTCGTGCTGACGTTACCTTGATCTTTAGTACCACCCATCGAATGTTGATTCACAAAACAAAATAACTACCGTAACATCAATCATTATTTTATTAGCATATAATCGCATAAAGAATAGCTCTAACTTAGTGTCAAATTATTTGATCCATACCGAACGAATACACTTTTGGTGAGTTTATATTGACAATTCTTAGGACTTACATTGAAGCGTTCGTCCGAAACTGCCCATACAAGTTTTTGAAAATTTTAAAAACAGTAATTTTTCTTTATTCAAATGCCAGATGTCGTAATTTGTGTTGACGTTACCTTGATCTATAGTTCCACCCATAGTATGTTGGTTTTTACAGCAAAATAGCTGCATTAGCATCAAATATTATGTTATTAGCAAATAATCGGATAAGGAGAATTTCTAGCTCAAATTATTTGATTCAAGCCAAATGGAAACCTTTTTGGTGAGTTATTTTGAGAGTTTGGATGACATTTTGGGACAAAGAATTCATCTGTAATCTCAAAACAAACAGATAACTAAAATAATTTTTTTTCTAGAAATTTCAAGCCGAGCACGGAATTCAACCCCCTTCATACTACCCGAGAGGTTAGACATTCAATTGAACAGACTGGACTTATCCGTGCAGACCACTAAAAGTCACTGAAATCATTCGACTTTTTCACTGGATACTGTTTCATTCTTATTATGATTATTATCCTTTTTCATTTTTGCAATTGAACAAAACTTATTTTTTTGCGACTTTTTTCTGTCACTTCGTGTGAATCCTTAACCAAAATTTATCCACACAGGGATGAGATAAAGGTCACCAACCTAAGCCAACTAACCTCGCTTCAAATAATTTTTTCGCAATTGATTACTCGCAATTGATTATTCATAAGTAAACCAACGATCAATTTGACGACAAAAGCTAGTATCAAATCCAAAAAGAGCTAACTTGTTGATACAATCAAGAACCAAAAAGGATTTTAGGGAAGATTTCAATTTTTTTAAGTTTTGGATACAGATTATAAGGGAGAAGTTGTAATCATAAACAATATCTAGTCTTAATATCTAGAGTAGTCTTTAACATCCTAATTTGCATTAACGAGTGCAAAAATTATCAGCAGTCTAATGCGGGCTAGCGGCGCTGTTTGAAGCTTACAAGAGTGTGGAAATGCCATCCCGGCTAGCTAAAAGTTTCAGCGCTCTACCAAAGTACCAGATATCTCTTCTAAAGTCCTCAAGAAGAAGGCTATACCAAGAGTGAACACCAAGGAAAAGTGACTAGGTAATAGCGAAAGGTCGTCGCCCGAGATCTTGTTGCTGAAACGTGGCTTCGGGCAAGATTGGAGGTTTGTCTCGAAATCGGCTACATAAATTTGAACGCTCGATAGTGGTTTCGATCTCTAGTTTGTGGATCAGAACAGAGGTTAAGATTCAAGGCTTAAGTAGCTTTGTGTGACCCTGCGAGCAATGAAGCTCCCCATTTCGCTGTACAGTTTTCCGTCGCAAACCGCAAAGTTGTCTATCAACTCTAAATAATTCAGTTTGCCAGTTGACTCACGTGCATTTATAGAGGCAGGACTTGTGTTTGTCATGACATGATCAGTCGGCAAGCCAATTTTTGTAACAATCGGACAATGCGAGCAGAATATTTTTTTTCTCCAAAAAAATGTAATAAGGGGGGAGGGGGGAATTAAAGAGCTGGGCAACTGAAAAAAACTACTGCAGCTATAGTTAGCTCAGTGACTTCTTTATAATTGTAGGTATCTATTATGATACGCTAACCATTTGAGGCCTTGAATCAGGCTTGGCTACTTCTTGGATTGAGCTACAAGTAACCAACCTTAGTTTGAAGCAAAGAAAAAGACTTCATCGATGTGCGTTGAAGTTTGCATCTCAATAAAGTGGAAAAAACAGCAATTATAATTGTCTTTTTTTCTTTTTTTGTAGACACTGAAAATGAAATTCAATTACAATCAATTTTTATTCATGGAACTCCAATGCGGTTGCACTCCACAAAGTGCAATGCGGTTGCAATTAGCCTTTTCCGGATTTCATTCAAGTTTTTTGAACTAATAAGCTTTTAATTGTTGCATATTTTGGGATGAAAACAATTTTAGTGCTTGTTTAAATAGTTTGGCATTACAAGTAAAATGTTTTGATAATTCAGTAAGTAGCTACTTTGCCGCAACGTTGCCAAAATTTGCGAGTTAGCTTTAAATTTTGGTGTAATTCCAAATATTCCGATGCGCAGTGTAACACTGACGGTAAAACTTTAGCAATATTCTAAATGATGAAGTTATTAAATAGAATAAGAAAAAAAAGTTAAGTGAAATATCAATAAACCTTTTGGAAAGGTTATCAAGGGCTGTTGTTTCGCTCGGTGCTCAGATGAGGCAAATATTTGAAACACCCGGGATGACCAAAAATACCAGTCATACAATTTCCATATATGGAAAAATGCAAATCATGCACTTTCCATACAATTCCATACGTACAGAAAATAGCATGAAAGGTCTATGATTAGTATTTTTTCATATCTGGACATTGTATGACTAGCATTTTTCCATAAACCAAAAATTTTGATTTTCAATTTTCATTTTAATTTTAATTTCTCAAAATTTTTTGGTTGTGTTTGTACCCGAACACAAATGACCTAAACCTTTGATTACTCAAACGTAGTAACAAGAAGTTTGGCCGTCTCGCATTAAAAATGCATTGGAAACAGCCTGATATTTGTTACTTCTGTCTCACACAAATAATATAACGAAAGTAATGAACTTTTAAATTTTGGCAATATATACAGTTCAATGAGTTCTGTCAGTTTATATATATTGAGTTCATTCTGGCGCCATTGGTGCTGGCCAAGTCCCTGATGCCGTTTTGATTAGTACCTGCCAGTGGTGGTCGCGTACACTTGACATCTGAAACAGTTGAAGCATTATTGAGTTATGAATTCAGTTGTTGATTAACGTTGGAAATTTACCGTATCGAATTCACCGTTTTCACATGGCACAGCAAGCAGGATACGGCGCAGGGACGGGAAAAAATCCATTCGGAATTACGGCGTTTTGGCCTAGTAAATGCACGGAAGCACCAATGCTGTGGGAGCACTGGATTACTCGTTTTACATGGGGAGTAATAGCGAAACATTCATTCAATCCGACGGCATTCTATTTCAATCGGACGTTGAACGCAACGCAAATTGCGGATCTACCGGAGGATGATATTGGAAAAAACCGTCTGGAGGCGGAACAAACTTCAATTTCTAACCTGTATATTTGTTAAAGGGGAACGCGGACAGGACAAGCTTTATAATCGCAAACCCCATTTGGATCTGGCGGTTACGCGATGTCCTAGAGTTTTGAATGAATTCGAAAATTTATTCACGAAGGAGAGGAATGAAAGTTTCGGAAACAACGTAAAGGGGAGGCGCGGGAAACATTCCACTCAGTATTGAGTGGGTTAGCTGCTAGGTGTGCGTTGAGGGCTCTGGACGCATATTGCGTGACGTATTTATAGTAAATATATCTAATAAAGAAGCACAAACGGAACTCTGTCAATCAACTAAGACCCCAGATGAGGTCTACCGAATTGCTTTGTCATACGGGCGGGGGACAAATACCCCAAAACGTATAAAGTTTCTGGTGGCGGTCTTGGGGCGGCACCAGCGGGGGCATTGTAGATAAAAACAGAGCCAATAAGCGCCATTTGAGGTAGCTACCGTCGACCATTCCAACGGGGCGGACGCAGATTCGGTAGAGGAAACAACAGGGGCGGCGGTGGAGCGGATTTCTTTAACTGCGATCAAAGTGGTTTTTCTCCAGAGCATATTCCAAAGTGTCCAGCGCGGAATGCCACCTGTAATTTTTGTCGGAAGACCGGTCATTGTAAGCGCACGTGTCGAGGACATACAACGGCCAATAGGGGACGCGTGGGGATGATACATGAGGACGACACCGACGGAGGGCTCCTTCAAAACGTTCCGGAGAAGAGTGTGTCTAATTACGGAGGCTCCGTCGGATGGGTAACCGATTCGAACGCACCAACACAAGGATGGGACTCGGAAAGTTCAACAGATTATGTTGTTATGTCGGTCTGGCGAAGACAAGAGGAAGAATTGAAAATTGCGGGGGCAAAACTGGCGTTACGAATCAACGATCACGCAACTCAGGCCTGGATCGACAGCGGATTGCCAATTTCTATATTTACTATAAGGGAATTGAAAAGTACCTCGGGAACATGCAATGTGCGTCTGCAGCAGTTGGATCCAAAAGATGATCAGTTTCGGGACTACGGGAACAACCCGCTGAAGTTTTCTGGGCAAGATGGTAGTTACACTCGAATCCAATGGATGGAAAACAAACGCAGCCATCAATGTTATCGGAGGCTGCAGGCCATCTATTATCGGCCGGGATTTGACGCCAGAGCTGGGATTGATGTTGGTCCAGACGCCAGCGGAGCAGGGGGTGCATAATATCCAGAAGAAAGGTGATATTATGGAAATGGATGAGGATTTGGATGATTGGCAAAGACATTTCAGTAAGCAATTTAACCACCTTTTTCACAGGGTAGGGCTCATTCGTAAATATAAAGTGCAGGCAGAATTTTTCAAGAATTTGATTCCGATCCAGCAAAAGTGCAGACGAGTGCCTTTAACGTTGCAAGAGAAGGTAGATAAAGAAATCGAGAAACTCTTGGAACAGGGTCATATACAAAAATTGGAGGATTGTTCTCATAAATATTTTGTCTCCCCTATTGTCATTACGGTGAAAAAGGATGGTTCCGTAAAACTTGCACTAGAATCAAGAGAACTAAAAAAGCAAGTCCATAAAAACAAATATCAAATGCCTAATATTGAAGAGCTAATGGATATTGTGGGCCAAACAATAAGCGAACTTAAGCAAGGGGATGTTTGTTTCTCAACAATGGACCTCACATACGCATACGGGCAGTTACCGCTAAGTGAAACTACGAGCAAACATTGCAACTTTACTTTGGTGGGAGGACGCTCCACCGGTTCATATTGTTTCAAGACGGGACTCTATGGGTTGACAACTATGCGGGCGGAATTCCAACGGGTAATGGATGCCATTCTTTTGACATTTCTGTGTGCGCACGCATTCATTGATGATAATTTAGTAATTTCAAAAGGTACCAAAATTGAACACATTGCCCTAGTGGAGAAGACTTTAGCCAAACTCGATAATGAAAATATGGCTTTAAAATTAGGAAAATGTCAATTTGGCGAAAAATGAATGCGAATAGTTAGGCCATCGGATCACGAAATCTGGCATTACGCCGATGGTTCGTAAAACAGACCCGATTGATAAGTTAGTCGCTCCGAGGTCGCTATCGCAACTGAAGTCATTTATGGGTTCAATCCATAGTCTTCACAAATATTTACCCTCCATAGCGGAAATTTCAGCGCCATTGCGCCCGCTGTTAAGTAAGAATAATGACTTCGTGTGGACAAACGAGTGTCAAGTAGCATTTGAAATGCTCAAGCAGCAAGTCGCGAATCTCGTAGAATTAAAGCATTTTTACGTGCTCAAAGATATCCGAATTGTGTGCGATACGAGACATAATGGTCTAGGAGCAGTACTAGAACAATTCGGTTCCGAGGGATGGCGGCCTATTTCTTTGGCAACTCGGTTTTTGAATGCGGCGGAGAAGAAGTATTTGAGGAATGAATTAGAAATGTTGGCCGTAGTCTGGGGTTCGAAATACTTTCGATATTATATCTTTGGAAGAAAATTTACGGTGGTAACGGATCATAAAGCCTTAGTATCATTATTGAACGGAAACAATAAGAAAAACGAAACAATTTTTAGTCGCGTAACCCGTTGGATCGATCGAATTTTTCCTTTTGATTTTGTAAAAGAGCAAATGCCAGAGGCTAAAATCGGCCTGGCTGATTATTTATCAAGGCACCCGGTGGGGGAAGCTATGCGGCTGAGCCTTTATGATAATACGTTCACAGTTGCAAAATTGCATTCAATTACCAATTCACTCGGCTATAAAGTGCGGAAAACACCGGAGGAGCTATTAAAAAGTCAAAGAAGTTAGTTGTTTCAGCTAATGAGCACCGAATTGGAGCAAGTAATCGAAATTTTCCACCGGAGAAGGGCGGAAAAACGCGTGTTCATCGTTTAGCCAATCAGAACGCAATGTCGCGTATAATTGAATGTAATTTCCGCAAAGGCGCGAATATCGTCAAATCGATCACTGAGTGTCAATTACGTGAGTTTGCTAAAAATCCTTTTACAAACATCAACATTCCTTTCAACAACAAAAACAATTCCACAATGACATCCATTAATTTGAAGCAGCTAAATAAGTTGGGACAACGAGGACGACTCTGAATCGGGTTCCGAGTACCAACCATTGCAAATTACACGATATTCCGGACTCGAGGAAATGGGTGACGAACTGGGGGCTGGAAGAGATCTAGGAAATGAACTGCAGTTACAAAATTCGTCGGCGTAATGGTTGACAGCATTTTTAAGTCTCGAAAGAACAAGGGGGAAGGAGACAGGGAACGTGATACAAATTAGGAAGACGAAATCTCTCCTTGTTGGAAAGAAAACTCTTGATAAGAATTTCGTAGTATGTCCAGGGAGAGGGCGGACCACTGTAGGTCTAAAACTCAAAACTTAGTTTCGGTGCTTAATTTTTAAATTACGATTCAAAATTGTTATTTGAGGGAATAATATATACAGTTCATTGAGTTCAGTCAGTTTATATATTTTGAGTTCATTCTGGCGTCATTGGTGCTGGCCAAGTCCTCGGTGCCGTTTTGATTAGTACCTGCCAGTGGTGGTCGCACACACTTGACATCTGAAACAGTTGAAGTACTATTGAGTTACGAATTCAGTTGTTGATTAACGTTGGAAATTTACAGTATTGGGGAAAATGTCAATTTGGCGAAAAATGAATGCGAATAGTTAGGCCATCGGATCACGAAATCTGGCATTACGCCGATGGTTCTTAAAACAGACCCGATTGATAAGTTAGTCGCTCCGAGGTTGCTATCGCAACTGAAGTCATTTATGGGTTCAATCCATAGTATTCACAAATATTTACCCTCGTTAGCGGAAACTTCAGCGCCATTGCGCCCGCTGTTAAGTAAGAATAATGACTTTGTGTGGACAAGCGAGTGTCAAGTAGCATTTGAAATCCTCAAGCAGCAAGTCGCGAACCTCGTAGAATTAAAGCATTTTTAAGTGCACAAAGATATCCGAATTGTGTGCGATACGAGCCATTATGGTCTAGGAGCAGTACTAGAACAATTCGGTTCCGAGGGATGGCGGCCTATTTCTTTGGCATCTCGGTTTTTGAATGCGGCGGAGAAGAAGTATTCGAGGAATGAATTAGAAATGTTGGCCGTAGTCTGGGGTTCGAAATACTTTCGATATTATATCTTTGGAAGAAAATTTACGGTGGTAACGGATCATAAAGCCTTAGTATCTTTATTGAACGGAAACAATAAGAAAAACAAAACAATTTTTAGTCGCGTAACCCGTTGGATCGATCGAATTATTCCTTTTGACTTTGTAAAAGAGCATATGCCAGAGGCTAAAATCGGCCTGGCTGATTATTTATCAAGGCACCCGGTGGGGGAAGCTATGCGGGTGAGACTTTATGATAATACGTTCACAGTTGCAAAATTGAATTCAATTACCAATTCACTCGGCTATAAAGTGCGGAAAACACCGGAGGGGCTATTAACAAGTCAAAAAAGTTAGTTGTTTCAGCTAATGAGCACCGAATTGGAGCAAGTTATTGAAATTTTCCACCGGATTAGGGCGAAAAAGTGCGTGTTCATCGTTTAGCCAATCAGAACGCAATGTCGCGTATAATTGAATGTAATTTCCGCAAAGGCGCGAATATCGTCAAATCGATCACTGAGTGTCAATTACGTGAGTTTGCTATTAATCCTTTTACAAACATCAACATTCCTTTCAACCACAAAAACAATTCCACAATGACATCCATTAATTTGAAGTAGCTAAATAAGTTGGGACAACGAGGACGACTCTGAATCGGGTTCCGAGTACCAACCATTGCAAGTTACACAATATTCCTGACTCGAGGAAATGGGTGACGAACTGGGGGCTGGAAGATATCTAGGAAACGAACGGCAGTTACAAAATTAAGCGGCGTAATGATTGACAGCATTTTTAAGTCTCGGAAGAACAAGGGGGAAGGAGACAGGGAACGTGATACAAATCAGGAAGACGAAATCATTCCTTGTTGGAAAGAAAACTCTTGATAAGAAACTCGTAGTATGTCCAGGGAGAGGGCGGACCACTGTAGGTCTAAAACTCAAAACTTAGTTTCGGTGCTTAATTTTTAAATTAAGATACAAAATGGTTATTTGAGGGAATAATATATACAGTTCATTGAGTTCAGTCAGTTTATATATTTTGAGTTCATTCTGGCGTCATTGGTGCTGGCCAAGTCCTCGGTGCCGTTTTGATTAGTACCTGTCAGTGGTGGTCGCACACACTTGACATCTGAAACAGTTGAAGTACTATTGAGTTACGAATTCAGTTGTTGATTAACGTTGGAAATTTACAGTATTGGGGAAAATGTCAATTTGGCGAAAAATGAATGCGAATAGTTAGGCCATCGGATCACGAAATCTGGCATTACGCCGATGGTTCGTAAATCAGACCCGATTGATAAGTTAGTCGCTCCGAGGTCGCTATCGCAACTGAAGTCATTTATGGGTTCAATCCATAGTCTTCACAAATATTTACCCTCGTTAGCGGAAACTTCAGCGCCATTGCGCCCGCTGTTAAGTAAGAATAATGACTTCGTGTGGACAAACGAGTGTCAAGTAGCATTTGAAATGCTCAAGCAGCAAGTCGCGAACCTCATAGAATTAAAGCATTTTTACGTGCACAAAGATATCCGAATTGTGTGCGATACGAGCCATAATGGTCTAGGAGCAGTACTAGAACAATTCGGTTCCGAGGGATGGCGGCCTATTTCTTTGGCATCTCGGTTTTTGAATGCGGCGGAGAAGAAGTATTCGAGGAATGAATTAGAAATGTTGGCCGTAGTCTGGGGTTCGAAATACTTTCGATATTATATCTTTGGAAGAAAATTTACGGTGGTAACGGATCATAAAGCCTTAGTATCATTATTGAACGGAAACAATAAGAAAAACAAAACAATTTTTAGTCGCGTAACCCGTTGGATCGATCGAATTATTCCTTTTGGTTTTGTAAAAGAGCATATGCCAGAGGCTAAAATCGGCCTGGCTGGTTATTTATCAAGGCACCCGGTGGGGGAAGCTATACGGGTGAGACTTAATGATAATACGTTCACAGTTGCAAAATTGCATTCAATTACCAATTCACTCGGCTATAAAGTGCGGAAAACACCGGAGGGGCTATTAACAAGTCAAAGAAGTTAGTTGTTTCAGCTAATGAGCACCGAATTGGAGCAAGTAATCGAAATTTTCCACCGGAGAAGGGCGGAAAAACGCGTGATCATCGTTTAGCCAATCAGAACGCAATGTCGCGTATAATTGAATGTAATTTCCGCAAAGGCGCGAATATCGTCAAATCGATCACTGAGTGTCAATTACGTGAGTTTGCTATTAATCCTTTTACAAACATCAACATTCCTTTCAACAACAAAAACAATTCCACAATGGCATCCATTAATTTGATGTAGCTAAATAAGTTACTTTTGCGACATCCAGAGATTACCAGTGGAAGCAGCAGCGAGGTCGAAGTGGTGGATGCGAGACTGGAGGCGGTGACGACGAATAACCGAGACGTTAAGTGTAATACAGTGATATCAAATCCTTCGGCTTTTGGTGGAGGGGGGGGGGGGGTTGTTCCCCGCGGCATACCCTGAAAACGTGGTCATGTCCGTAATTCCTAGAGATTGCAAAACCATCAAGAAAAGTGATGCCTTGCCAAATTATTTAACCTCATACTGGTGGAGGCCAACCAAAAAGGAGACCCTCAAATGCGCACTATCAAGGAGTTGGTGCAGAGTAAAGATCCCGAACTGGAGCGTAAAGTACGAGCAATGGGTGCTTATCTGGGACAGCACACTCACGACTTCCATGTCCGTGAAAGTTGTCTGTGGACGACTCGTCATCTCAGCCCCTCTCAGGAAAGCGTTGGTCATTAGGATCCATTGTTCCCACCATAATCGATGCGGCGAGGGATGTGTATTTCCCCTACATCCACCGGAATTTGGTGGCGGCCGCGGATGGCTGCAAAGAGTGCACCGAAGCAGGTAAAAGTCTCAAGCTAATGTGCGCAGGGGTGACATTGGAAAGATTTATGAACCCAAGGAGCCTAACGATTGTCTGCAATTAGATTTTCGCGGTCCGATTAAGTACCTAAATGAGTCGAGTGAATACGTGCTGGTATAGGTTGATCGATTTTCGCGATGGCCTTCGGCGATGATTTGCGCGAATAATAGGAGCGACAACATTCTCAAACTTATGAAACAATACATTTCTCATCACGATGTGCCCAGGAAAATTTTTATGGATCAGGGCTCTAGCTTTAGGTCGAAAGCAGTTAAGTCGTTTTGTAATTCTGAAAGAATAGAAATTGTCTATTCCCCCGTAAATGATCATCGAGCCATCGAAACCTAAATTGGGACAGGGTATTGAAACCAAAATCTGCCTGTATAGAATCTAATGACCCGCGGGCGATTAAAATTCCGCCACCAATGGCAACTGATTGGGAAGACAGATTGGACGTTGACTATGACGTCGAGCATATAAACCACCCCAGGAAACTTGCAGGGGATCAGTTGGTCTCGGTTGCTGATCGGGGCTCGGCGCCGGTGGCGTCATCCAAAAACTCCGTGGGAGTGAAAACGAGGGAATCAAAGGCGCAAACGCCCAAGCATCCTAACATGCGGATGGAACTCTTGTTTCAACGTATCAAGGATAGCAACAAAAACTATAGACCATTAAAGCAAAAAGTAGTTAGTGAATCTCAACATACCTTAATTCTAGCAAACGGGTCTTTGCATAGGAAAAGTGGGGTCGCGGGAAAGGCGCCAATTTCGGCTGCATCGAAATTCTCGGACAAAACAACGCCAAAACCTCCAATGATGGTTGGGTGAAAAGAAGGGCTGACCTGAAAAGAAGAGAAGAAGAAAAAGCAGCGTGAACGAGCGCGAGGAAAACTATACAAACTGGGACGCGCGCAAATTCGCAAAATTGGGACAACGAGGACGACTCTGAATCGGGTTCCGAGTACCAACCATTGCAAATTACACGATATTCCGGACTTGAGGAAATGGTTGACGAACTGGGGGCTGGACCCAGCTATAGCGACAGGCCGAGTACGCCACTGGCTAGACAAAGTACCGAAGGCGAGGCGAACACATCCGGTAGAGGCGGTGCGAAACAATCCGAGGGCGAAAAGGCGAAGATTAAACGGCCGAAGGAGGCTAGTATCGAAAAAGTGGAAAGCGTGACAAATGTGAGCGGCGGAGTAGAAACCGGAAAGATATTCAAAAAGAAGCAGGAGCGTGTGAGAAAGCAACGACTAGTGCCGTATTCAAGTCAGGAGTCACAGGATTCAGATGGGGCGGGATCGCGCAAGAGTTCTAGGAAACGAACTGCAGTTACAAATTTCGGCGGCGTAATGATTGACAGCATTTTTAAGTCTCGGAAGAACAAGGGGGAAGGAGACAGGGAAAGTGCTACAAATTAGGAAGACGAAATCATTCCTTGTTGGAAAGAAAACTCTTGATAAGAATTTCGTAGTATGTCCAGGGAGAGGGCGGACCACTGTAGGTCTAAAACTCAAAACTTAGTTTCGGTGCCTAATTTTTAAATTACGATTCAAAATTGTTATTTGAGGGAATAATATATACAGTTCATTGAGTTCAGTCAGTTTATATACTTTGAGTTCATTCTGGCGTCATTGGTGCTGGCCAAGTCCTCGGTGCCGTTTTGATTAGTACCTGCCAGTGGTGGTCGCACACACTTGACATCTGAAACAGTTGAAGTACTATTGAGTTACGAATTCAGTTGTTGATTAACGTTGGAAATTTACAGTATTGGGGAAAATGTCAATTTGGCGAAAAATGAATGCGAATAATTAGGCCATCGGATCACGAAATCTGGCATTACGTCGATGGTTCGTAAAACAGACCCGATTGATAAGTTAGTTGCTCCGAGGTCGCTATCGCAACTGAAGTCGTTTATGGGTTCAATCCATAGGCTTCACAAATATTTACCCTCGTTAGCGGAAACTTCAGCGCCATTGCGCCCGCTGTTAAGTAAGAATAATGACTTCGTGTGGACAGACGAGTGTCAAGTAGCATTTGAAATGCTCAAGCAGCAAGTCGCGAACCTCGTAGAATTAAAGCATTTTTACGTGCACAAAGATATCCGAATTGTGTGCGATACAAGCCATAATGGTCTAGGAGCAGTACTAGTACAATTCGGTTCCGAGGGATGGCGGCCTATTTCTTTGGCATCTCTTTTTTTGAATGCGGCGGAGAAGAAGTATTCGAGGAATGAATTAGAAATGTTGGCCGTAGTCTGGGGTTCAAAATACTTTCGATATTATATCTTTGGAAGAAAATTTACGGTGGTAACGGATCATAAAGCCTTAGTATCATTATTGAACGGAAACAATAAGAAAAACAAAACAATTTTTAGTCGCGTAACCCGTTGGATCGATCGAATTATTCCTTTTGATTTTGTAAAAGAGCATATGCCAGAGGCTAAAATCGGCCTGGCTGATTATTTATCAAGGCACCCGGTGGGGGAAGCTATGCGGGTGAGCCTTTATGATAATACGTTCACAGTTGCAAAATTGCATTCAATTACCAATTCACTCGGCTATAAAGCGCGGAAAACACCGGAGGAGCTATTAAAAAGTCAAAGAAGTTAGTTGTTTCAGCTAATGAGCACCGAATTGGAGCAAGTAATCGAAATTTTCTACCGGAGAAGGGCGGAAAAACGCGTGATCATCGTTTAGCCAATCAGAACGCAATGTCGCGTATAATTGAATGTAATTTCCGCAAAGGCGCGAATATTGTCAAATCGATCACTGAGTGTCAATTACGTGAGTTTGCTATTAATCCTTTTACAAACATCAACATTCCTTTCAACAACAAAAACAATTCCACAATGACATACATTAATTTGAAGTAGCTAAATAAGTTGGGACAACGAGGACGACTCTGAATCGGGTTCCGAGTACCAACCATTGCAAATTACACGATATTCTGGACTCGAGGAAATGGGTGACGCACTGGGGGCTGGAAGAGTTCTAGGAAACGAACTGCAGTTACAAACTTCGGCGGCGTAATGATTGACAGCATTTTTAAGTCTCGGAAGAACAAGGGGGAAGGAGACAGGGAACGTGATACAAATTAGGAAGACGAAACCATTCCTTGTTGGAAAGAAAACTCTTGATAAGAATTTCGTAGTATGTCCAGGGAGAGGGCGGACCACTGTAGGTCTAAAACTCAAAACTTAGTATCGGTGCTTAATTTTTAAATTACGATTCAAAATTGTTATTTGAGGGAATAATATATACAGTTCATTGAGTTCAGTTAGTTTATATATTTTGAGTTCATTCTGGCGTCATTGGTGCTGGCCAAGTCCTCGGTGCCGTTTTGATTAGTACCTGCCAGTGGTGGTCGCACACACTTGACATCTGAAACAGTTGAAGTACTATTGAGTTACGAATTCAGTTGTTGATTAACGTTGGAAATTTACAGTATTGAATTCACCATTTCAACAATGGGGAAGGGGGCTGCATTTCAGCAGTTTAAAAACAGTATTCTTAATATCTAGAGTAGTCTTTAACATCCTAATTTGGATTAACGAGTGCAAAAAATATCACCAGTCTAATGCGGGCTAGCGGCGCTGTTTGAAGCTTACAAGAGTGTGGAAATGCCATCCCGGCTAGCTAAAAGTTTCAGCGCTCTACCAAAGTACCAGATATCTCTTCTAAAGTCCTCAAGAAGAAGGCTATACCAAGAGTGAACACCAAGGAAAAGTGACTAGGTAATAGCGAAAGGTCGTCGCCCGAGATCTTGTTGCTGAAACGTGGCTTCGGGCAAGATTGGAGGTTTGTCTCGAAATCGGCTACATAAATTTGAACGCTCGATAGTGGTTTCGATCTCTAGTTTGTGGATCAGAACAGAGGTTAAGATTCAAGGCTTAAGTAGCTTTGTGTGACCTTGCGAGCAATGAAGCTCCCCATTTCGCTGTACAGTTTTCCGTCGCAAACCGCAAAGTTGTCTATCAACTCTAAATAATTCAGTTTGCCAGTTGACTCACGTGCATTTATAGAGGCAGGACTTGTGTTTGTCATGACATGATCAGTCGGCAAGCCAATTTTTGTAACAATCGGACAATGCGAGCAGAATATTTTTTTTCTCCAAAAAAATGTAATAAGGGGGGAGGGGGGAATTAAAGAGCTGGGCAACTGAAAAAAACTACTGCAGCTATAGTTAGCTCAGTGACTTCTTTATAATTGTAGGTATCTATTATGATACGCTAACCATTTGAGGCCTTGAATCAGGCTTGGCTACTTCTTGGATTGAGCTACAAGTAACCAACCTTAGTTTGAAGCAAAGAAAAAGACTTCATCGATGTGCGTTGAAGTTTGCATCTCAATAAAGTGGAAAAAACAGCAATTATAATTGTCTTTTTTTCTTTTTTTGTAGACACTGAAAATGAAATTCAATTACAATCAATTTTTATTCATGGAACTCCAATGCGGTTGCACTCCACAAAGTGCAATGCGGTTGCAATTAGCCTTTTCCGGATTTCATTCAAGTTTTTTGAACTAATAAGCTTTTAATTGTTGCATATTTTGGAATGAAAACAATTTTAGTGCTTGTTTAAATAGTTTGGCATTACAAGTAAAATGTTTTGATAATTCAGTAAGTAGCTACTTTGCCGCAACGTTGCCAAAATTTGCGAGTTAGCTTTAAATTTTGGTGTAATTCCAAATATTCCGATGCGCAGTGTAACACTGACGGTAAAACTTTAGCAATATTCTAAATGATGAAGTTATTAAATAGAATAAGAAAAAAAAGTTAAGTGAAATATCAATAAACCTTTTGGAAAGGTTATCAAGGGCTGTTGTTTCGCTCGGTGCTCAGATGAGGCAAATATTTGAAACACCCGGGATGACCAAAAATACCAGTCATACAATTTCCATATATGGAAAAATGCAAATCATGCACTTTCCATACAATTCCATACGTACAGAAAATAGCATGAAAGGTCTATGATTAGTATTTTTTCATATCTGGACATTGTATGACTAGCATTTTTCCATAAACCAAAAATTTTGATTTTCAATTTTCATTTTAATTTTAATTTCTCAAAATTTTTTGGTTGTGTTTGTACCCGAACACAAATGACCTAAACCTTTGATTACTCAAACGTAGTAACAAGAAGTTTGGCCGTCTCGCATTAAAAATGCATTGGAAACAGCCTGATATTTGTTACTTCTGTCTCACACAAATAATATAACGAAAGTAATGAACTTTTAAATTTTGGCAATAACTTTCAAAGATGATTATTTCTAAAATTTGAATTTTTAAATTACCAGGCATTGATCAAGGCATACAAAAACAAGTCGTACAAAAGAAAGAGGAGTTTTAAGCGTTTTTGAAAAAAGTTATGAAGAGAAAAGGAAAAAAATCCAATATTAATATATCCAGGACTACGTTATACACACAAAAAATTAAATTTTGCATGCAAATTTTTTTTTTCAAAAAATGTTTGTTTGAATACGAAAATCAGTTTGCGATTGAAAAAAGAAACACAAAAAAATGTTTAGGCCAATTTCAAAAATACTTCGAAAAATTTTTGTCGTCGCCATCAAAAAAATGCTAGTCATACAATTTCCATATATGGAAATTGTATGACTAGCATTTTTTTTCAGAAAACAAAAACAAAAAAAGTCAAAGTTTTCAGTTGTACCAGCCCAAAAAACGCTTAAATGTTTTGCCAGCAGTTGAATTGATTGTTCAAAGCTTTTTTTCTCAATTTTTTTTAAATTCTACTCATACAATTTCCATATATGGAAATTGTATGATTAGCATTTTTTCATACCATTTTTTCCCTTTTTTAATGAAGAGATACCGATTTCGATACCAAAACAACTATAAAATACCTTTGAAATTCGATTAAACTCATTTTGCACAAACGTATGAAATTTGTATGACTAGCATTTTTTCATAGACTAAGTGTATGAAATTGTATGATTAGCATTTTCGGTCTATGGAGGTCAACCCGGGCATTTCTAGCTTTTGAAGTTGAATTGTCTGTGAAAATTGAGGTACCTTCTGAATTTTCAATAGAAAGTTTTGCTGAAAGAGTGCTACTTTATTGTTTCCTCCGTATTGATCGCCCATGGATATTAGTAAAATTTAGTGGATTTCTGAGAATAAAAAGTAATTATAACCCTTTTTAAACTTTACAGATAAAAATACAGACCAATTAATTTATTGTACTGCCGTCATAATCAATTTTTTTTTGAAGAAAAAAACCATTATAATGAAAAATAATCAATAATTTCCAACAAGATCGACTATTTTTGTCATGTTTTTCTTTTTGTAATTGATCATCTTTGAACTCAAGCACCATTGTAATTCAATATAATATATTATAATCCATTTTCTTTCCAGAACTAATTTCAATTATTTTGCATAAAATTTGAAAATTTACTTAAAGTTTTATGCCACAACTTTTTCAAGTATTACAGTCAAAAATATGTATCCATCAACTAATTTGGATTGTTGGCGCTTTCTCGGCCTCGCTGGCCACATTTGACACATTTGTCGCTGTGCTACCGCATACATGGCGTCGCTCGCACGTTACTGTCTCTCGATCTCTTGGATATCGTCTTTTAATTTCACTTGTAACTAGGACCCGCGGTGATCTCCATCGGTACGGTGACCTCTGGGGCCATTATGTTCTTTCGGGCTAGTCATCGTTTCGCTAGAATTGGTAGATTGTCATCGGATTCCGGATCGTCTCCTTGTTCAAACCGTCTGTCTTTTCGCGGAATGCCGCTCTTTCTCGTCGCCGATGTTGGTTTCGGCCACGATTGTATCAGCGCCGTAATTTTCAGTGAAAACTCCTGTGGTGTAAGCGAAGCTGTGACGGCTTTGGGGATCTCGTATTTGGGGTAGCTATCTTTCGTGATGCAACTCCTTACTTCCAAACGCGCAAAATTTACTCATTTTAATCTTATGCGCGCTCTGTGCGGCGAGTTTTATGTTTTGTAATTTATACCTGTTAAAGTTTTTGTTTCCACGTACGCTGAAAGCTGATTGTTGACGACTCAGTATTGGCCAATGGGCCCACTTTGACCGTGATCGGTGGCTCAGCTTTTTGATTTCTGATCTGCTCTTCAGCCTGACGGATTGGGTGATCCCTATGCTTGATGTCTTGTTCGGTATCTATTTTTAGCGGATTATGTTGGACCAGTTTAGATCGCAGAACTATAATTTTTTAATCAGGTTCCTTAAACCCTGTGCGGGCCTCTCTGTCGTGGTCTGCCTCGAGTGGCGTGATTTTGAGAGTGGCGTTATTTGAAAACCCTAGGGCACCAGGGGCTCTTCCGAGCATTTTATACAAATTTTTTCCCATGTATGTGTTAAAACAGAATGTTGGCGGCCAGCTATCGTTCGTTCCTCGCAGCACTCTATGGCTCGATGGTCGCTCACCGGTGATTGAATCGTTTCTCTTCCTTCCCCATTGCAAAAAGTTCAATCTCCATCGACAAAACTTTGTTCCTTGATCTAAATGTGTATGTCTGGTTACGCCATGTGTGTTTTTGTACGTTTTCAAAAACCTAACTAATAGGTCCGACCAATTTCAGCTTTAAGCCATCGCTGACGGCCATTGTAAGAAACGATCAACATCTACAATTTCATCCTTTTTGAAACCTTTCGACAACAAACATTCAACTGAACCGATTCATTTGGTTAATTTGCTTCGGGTAACTCTACCAAATCTTCATCAGTGAGCAAAACTTTCAAAGTGAACGTTAAGATCTTTACATGTCAGCAATTTGATAATTCCAAGTAGTTGAGGGTTTGTCGGTTATTGAACCTGTAAAAATTGAAAACTCAAAAGTGACGGGAGGACTTTTTTGATGAGAGTTGTACAGTTACGCGGAACATTTGTCAAAATGCAAATTTTGGGGTCTTCCGGCGGATAAAACACACATCGAAACGCCGACAAAATATATACTATACTATTACTCCGTGTATTCTTAACATCGCTCGCAACCGCCAATAAGCCAGTTTTAACTTTTAATTTCTTTGATATCTTCTCGCTACTAAGAATGGGATGCACTGCAGCTTTGTTTCTCTTCATTGATTTTTTTTCAATAAATTGATGCCTACTAGTCTCGAAATTAGTAATTGCTCCAAATAATTTCGAGATTTCGATAGTTGACTTTCGATTTATCCAAATTGCTGGTCTCTGATTGGTTAATTTACTGGAGCAAGCTTTCTGCCCTCTTCCGGTTTAGTTTCGAACAATTGTGTACTCAATTTAGATTGGTTGGGTTTTTCCGACGCGTCTCCTTCTTCGGGTTATTACTTGATCCCTTGGATTTATATACTTTTTTACCTCCAGTTGCGTTGCAACGAATTTGTTTTTGCCATTGTAAACATGCTATCATACGTGCTGACCGGTTTCATCTGCACACCATCGCTGACGGCCATCGTGAGAAACTATCAACATCTACAATTTCCGAATTTTTGGAATCACTCGGTTGAGTAATTGGCCCACAAAAAAATGACTGAAGCGTTTCATTTGGTTCATTTGCTTAAGGTAACTCAACCAAATCTTGTTTGGTGCACACAGTTTTAAGAATTTTACCGGTCAAAGTGCATTCCCTGTAATTTTCCTCGATTGACGCGATGCTTGGCGACTCCAGCGCTAGTTTCACCAATCCGTCCTGTCCAACTACTTTTATGATCGGCGAGTCAAATTTTTTACCCGAGCATTCTTCTAGTTTTTCTGTATGCCGATGCAATAGTTTTATTGTTATCAAATTTTTCCTGCAGCGTTGTCTTCATCATACTCCCTTTGAATGTATTGACAGTTTTTTCTCGAAAAACTCTGCCTACACTATATAGTTTCTGATCCTAGGGACCTGGCGAAAACGACAATTAATTTGCTTTCTGAATTATTACTAACATAGTTCCAGTGTTGCGTTCGCCTCTGGAGTCGTCACTTATTAAGTCTCCCCGTGGATGGACATCAACTTCCCCACGGATGGTCATTCTGGTTCAACTGCAGTCCGAGGTTGGGCATCAGGTCTAGACCAATTTTTGACGGTCGAGTTTCTCCAATCACTTTGATCCTTCTTGCTAACACCCATCAAAAATGACTCCAAATGATCTTTCATCGCCCGTTTTGTGTGAAGCGGATATTTTTCGTATTCCTTGAAATTGTTGTCTTCTGGTTTTAATTCGTTCATTTTTACACCTGTGACACCCAAAGTCCATTTTATTTCTGCCTCGTTTCGGTACTGAGGTAGATCGGTTTCGGGTAGCTGACCGATTGACAACATTTCAATTCATACGTAAATTAACCGTAATTATCGGAAATTACAAGTCTGCAAAGAATAACGAGCTGCCATAAATTTCGGTATTTAAAAGCAGAATTTAATGTCATAAAATACGCAAAATGAAAACATTAAAAAGTCAACTTTAAAATGGCGCCTGAACAATTTGTGAACTTTGTTTCAATCTTTCAGTTTTCGACTTTTTTCACGCACTTCTTCGTTCACCTGAAAATTCACGCACTTCTTCGTTCACCAGAAAATTCATCAGTTGTGACCTTGGTTTTTTCTCGCTATGAATTCTAGCGAGAACACATTTCATGTCACCAGTCTTGAACATCGATATTGTCGGGTCGCGGTTGACCCACACGTTTGTTTTCTCCACCTTCCGGATTTTTCGCCCGGCTTCTTTCAGCTCCTTTTTTAGTTGCGATTTAATGAACATCACTACCTAGTTCCCCTAGATATCCAAATACAATGATCGATTTTTTTTCGGCATTTTGACACAACCGAACGAATTTTTGCGCTGATAGTGAATATTTTCTAATTTCCTTGACTCGATGTTGCCATCCTTGACAGATGCTTCGTGAAGGGCTTATCGCCTCGTTCGAAGGGTAGCGCTATTCGGTACATCTCCTTCGTAGTTTTAGTGTACCGATACGAATCATTTTGTGCTTCCCGATTATTCATGTGCACTATGAAAACTTCCCTTAAGATTCCTGTCTCCCATGCTCTGAATTTGTATCTTGCCGCCAGTCCACTCAAACCCGAGTTAAATTGCTCTAGCGTTGTGGTGTTTTCGCGCTAACAGCTGGGAAGGTTTCGTACGTTTCATTCCTGTTCTTCTTGAACTCCGTTTTCATTGAGTCCAGGACCCTTGGATAGCTGGTATTTCCTAACCAAGATTGGGTTTTCGCTTGTGGAATTCATCTTTTTTGACCAGACATTGATAAAATTAAGAAATTAGCGTCTTCTGTGCCTCCAATCTGTTTTTCATCAATTTTCCCCGTCAGTCGGTCACTTTGGCCGTCGTTGTTAGCTTATACGCGTAGTACATTATATCTTTTTGGGTTGAGCCCGTGATTTGCCACCGTCCTCCATTGAAATCTGTTGATCAAACCAAAATACCCATAAAATTGGTGATTCTGCATATTTTGGTGGCCAAAACAACCTTATTCCAAGTGAATTTTTTCCCCATTTCGACCTAATGGTTGAGCCATATTAGGAAACGGCAAACAATACTGTACATTTCAGATGTATAGTATGTAACTTCAATGCATAAGGTTGATCGAAGACAATTGATTTAAAGTCAATCGAGAGTTTCAGACAGTTTGATTGAGAGTACGAGGTTGTTTGACAGAATGAAATGGAAGTACTGGTGAACTTTTTAATGAATTCTAGTCGATTGTCTTGTAATTTTTTAGATGCTGACTATAAAGTGACAAAATAATCGATTATGATTCATGGGACTTAAGAAGACCCTTTCGAACTAACGATATCAAGATTTACAAGTAGAAAAAAAATGTCGCTTAAAATGATTGAATCGTACCAAATTTAAAATTTTACCATTGCTATACCGCTTTACGCTGAGTGCTCTGATCATCAGCATCTCCCGTAAATTAAGGCAAAAAAGGGCCCCTTCTGCTGGTTGGAACCTCTTTTTAAACTCATTTACTGGAAAACTATGATCATCACCCAGAGGCACTCTAGAGCTGATCTTCTTTTCGCACAGGAAGACCTGTCCCGTTCCACATGTCGATCTTCGAGACGGTAAAGGCGATTAGGAAGACTAAAGGAGATACACGTGAGTAAACTACAAATTTTCAAATTTCTAAACTAGATATAACTTCTGTGGACTTGGATTGAACTATTTGTAGTTATAACTTAAATCTCCATAAATGAATTCAATCGTAGCCGCATAGCATATTTTCAAAAGTTTCAGATATAATGTAGATATTTTTTCATCATGATCTTTTTTAGATAAATTATTCTTGTATTGGCAAACTTTATGAAAAAAGTGCCTTGGCGAAAACTGAAAACAGTCTAAGTCGAATCTACAAAACAACAAAACTCTAATATATCTGAATGAAAATTTACATTCATTTTGTTTCAGCTGCCCAAATACTCACACTTATTTTGCTCGTGATATTTCTAACTTCGATGTTTTTCACTGGTAAGAGCCTCAATTTGCAAAAAAAACCCTATGAGGCAATCAAAACAAAGCTGGGTTTTCTTTTTCAGGGGCTCTAAAATTGAACGACTGTCCGGCTGAGCCGTTCATTCCGAAATGGCTTCTCGTAATGGGAATTTTTGGCCTTCTTAGACTTCTCGTTTCACAGGTTATTTTAAAACTAAACAAGACTACTCGTATCAGGGCGAAGCCCTGAATGTTCCGACTGCCTTTTAAGGTTTTATGGAGAAATTCTTAAAAATTAAATGTAAGAAAAAAAAAATTTTTTTTTCTAAAATTTGAAATTTTTTTATGAAAATTATCCCCCCACACGCCATACAATGTGTAAAAGGATAGATTTCGCTCCTAGTAACAAATCAATTATGGCAAATAAGCTTCTTTCAACCAATTTGGAACGATTTTAAGACGGATTAACTCTCCGCTCACGCGTTAACAGCGCGAAATATATCGCGCGTTAATTGTCCCAGATTGACCAAAATGGCAATCTTTAAACCCCCATAACTTTACAAAAAAAGATCACAGGTGAAATATTGTTTCAAATTTGAGCTCAGGACAACAATACCTTTCGAATGATATAAAAAAATTCCGTCAAAAATAGCTAGTTAAAAAGTCGAAATTTGTCCAAAGAAAAAAAAAACCCACCCCGAGCACAAATATTCCGTTACTTTCGTATCGAAAGTCGGAACAACAAATCTAAATTTACGCCATTATCTTTTTTGCTTCTCAAATAAGAGCAAAGCTAACCAAAATTAAACTGTGTTTTGTCTTCCAACATCGATTTTCAGCATGCAAAACAGTGTCAAACATTTAATTAACAAAAAAGTGACCTTTTTTTCTGCTTAGATTGCTCATTCATCATAACTTGACAACATACACTAAGCTGTCTACGCTGGTTCAAAATAGTTTTGTGTTATTGTTCCGACTTTCGATACGAAAATAACCGAATATTTGTGCTCGGGATGGTTTTTTTTTCTCCAGACAAACTTCGACTTTTTAACTAGCCATGTTTGACGGAACTTTTTGAAATCATTCGAAAGGTATTGTTGTGCTGAGCTCAAAATTGAAAAGATGTTTCACCTGTGATCATTTTTCGTAAAGTTACGGGTGTTTAAAAATTGCCATTTTGGCCAATTTGGGACAATTAACGCGCGATATATTCCGAGTTAATCCGAGTTAGAAATCGTTCGAAATTGGTTGAAAGAAGCTTATATGCCAAAATTGATTTGTTACCAGGAGTAAAATTTATCCTTTTGGACTTTATATGGCGTGTGGGGGGATGAGTTTCATGAAAAATTTCAAATAAAAAAAAATTTCATTTTGTTTTATTTCATTTAACTTTTGAATGTTATTACTGCTCCGTAAAATCTTAAAAGGCAGTCAGAACATTCAGGGCTTCGCCCTGATACGAGCAGTACTGTTTTGTGTTTAAATTTAAAAATATATTTCACATGTGATCATTTTTCGTAAAGTTACGGGGGTTTAAGGATTGCCATTTTGGCCAATTTGGGACAATTAACGCGCGGTATATTCCGAGTTAATCCGAGTTAGAAATCGTTCCAAATTGGTTGAAAGAAGCTTATATGCCAAAATTGATTTGTTACAAGGAGTAAAATCTATCCTTTTGGACTTTATATGGCGTGTGGGGGGATGAATTTCATGAACAATTTCAAATAAAAAAAATTTCATTTTGTTTTATTTCATTTAACTTTTGAATGTTAATACTGCTCCATAAACCTTAAAAGGCAGTCGGAACATTCAGGGCTTTGCCCTGATACGAGTAGTCTTGTTTCATTTTAGAAACTAATGCTCAAAATAGTGTCATTGAAGCTCATAGAAAGAAAAAACAAACCATTGGTGTTGTAGATAATCTTGCGTTATTCTCAATTTGACATGTAAACGACAATAATTCTGTTTTCTGTCCACCTATTTTTACTTTCTTCGAAGAATAATAATTGAATGGGAGCTGCTGCTAGGTCAAATTCGTGAATCTCAAGGTCACTGGTCATTTCATTAATGCTGACACCAGGAAAAAAGACCAAAAAAACCAGCATAGAAACTGCTTTTGTTCGCAAATTACCAGTTTTCGTCTGGTAAAAGTTCAGTTGATAGACTTTTTCTCCAGATTTTTGTGAAAAATCAGATTTTTCAACTGGAGTTTATATTGACTGTTCGGCAGGTGTGCAACCGAATGGTTGACGATGATGAGGAGAATTGTTGCCAGGGCGCTTGTGAGTGCATGCTGGAAGTGTTCTTGTTCGCATGGTTTGTTGCAGGTACTAAAAATTTACTCTGAAAATTGGTAGCCAAAAGGCACCCTACGTATCCAAAAAATACTCCAGTTTAGGTATTCAAAAAGTATCATAGGTTTCCCGAAAATTGCTACTTAAATAGGCAGTGGCGTGCGCAGAAATTTTTTTAGGGGGCGGTTTTTCGAGTTTGTTAGGTTGACCAGTTTGATGTGTCCGAGCTCTTCGAAAATACTATAAGGACCGTATTTTGCGCCACAGGCAGATTTTCGAAAAAAAATGGAAACATTTGTTTCAAGCTTTTTTTACAAAAAATGACCAAAAAATGCGTTTTTTTCGGTGTGCTCTCACCCCTCAATTTTTTTTATATTGGCCTCAAAGGCGCCCTTAGAAAAATTTTGACGTTGGCCAGCCAAAAATGATTCTCGTAAAATTATACCAAAAAGGGGACCCTTTAGAAACATTTGGCTGACAAAATTGAGAGGGGATGAGGACAGACACCCACCCCAGCCCCCCTTCTTCGGCATGCTTATGAAAATAGGTGTCATAGAGTCTCGTAGGTATTCAAAATCACTCGCAGTTCTTATCCAACAGAAATCTTTTAGCAATTGCATTTTTTCGTGGCTACTCTAATAGGTTTTATGTAAAATTAATGAGCAATCAAGGAAACACCAGAAAATATCACTTTAGAATTAGAAAAATTGTTTGTTTTTTTTGAAAAAAAAATTGGAAGTGACAGATGATTGCATTTGAAAATGATCGCTTAGACTAGACAATATCCATTTTTGGTTTTATCTTCTGAAACAATGACCGTTGCACACTATGTGGTCTTGAATCTAATTTCTACATGCTTGCAACTCCCTCTTATGCATGTAGTCAAATTGAGTGTTTCAATTTTTTCTATTTTTGCTTCAGGCAGCGTTTGGGTGTTTCGAACCTATGGCGATGTGTCATACACCAAAGATTCTGAGAACTACTGTGAAAGACCTCTCTTCCGATTTTCATTCGTGATTCAACTGGGCACTTATATCTTAATGGGATCATCACTGTGTTGCTGTTGTATGTTTGGTTGCATGGCTGCTATTATGGATGACTAATTCATACGAAGTCGAATGCCATAAATTATGATTTATATAAGTAATTTTCAAAGTCGGTTGTAAATCTCATCTGAAAGTAATTTGACACCTAAATATTTATCGCAAAGATTTTAAACGGTATCAAAAAGTATATAAAACGAATAATTGAACAGCAAAACTATCTTTTCTTTCTGGTAATTGGAAAATAGAAGAGCCAGCATATCCACAAGCTCCAACTTAGAAACAACAAGACTGCTCGTATCAAAGAAAACCCCAAAAATTTCCTACTTCAAGTTATTTTTTGAGCCAAAATGTCGTCCAGCTATATTTGTGGAGACATTGGAGTTGGAATTGCCAAAAATCATCAACAATCAATCGCGCTTTCACTTAGCTATTGTTTTAGAGTGTTTTCAATGTAGTTGCTGTCTTTTTTTTCCTTTGCAATCCACTTGAAATGCTTTCTGTAAAGAACTGGTTAATCATACCAAATTGCATTCCCTGTGCAATGTCAATGATGGGATTATTTTTTGATCATTAATTACAAAAAACTCAATTTCTGATTTAGTATTGTAGTCACCACGCAGAATCAAGGATTCTTTTTCCTGGTTTTGATTAACCAAAAACAAAAACTTGTTAATATTCTTATTGAATCAGCTCTATTGCTGCTCGATTTTCTTAAAAAGATCAAACTGAACCTTATCAAATTTTTATGATACTAACAAGACTGCTCATATCAGGGAAAAGCCCTGAATGTTCCGACTGCCTTTTAAGGTTTATCGAGCAGTAATAACATTAAAACATTAAATGAAATGAAACAAAATGAAAAAAAAAATTTCAAAAATTTGAATTTTTTCATGAAAATTATCCACCCACACGCCATATAAAGTTATAGATTTTGCTCATTGTAACAAAACAATTATGGCAAATAAGCTTCTATCAACCAATTTGGAACGATTTCTAAGACAGATTAACTCTCCGCTTACGCGTTAATAGCGCGAAATATATCGCGCGTTAATTGTCCCAAATTGACCAAAATGGCAATCTTTGAACCCTGATAACTTTACGAAAAATGATCACAGGTGAAATATCTATTCAAAGTTTAAGCTCAAAACAACAATACCTTTTGACTGATATAAAAAAGTTCTGTCAAAAATGGCTACTAAAAAAGTCGAAATTTGTCTGAAGAAAAAAAACCCACCCCGAAAGTCCGAACAATAAGACTTCTGAGAATAGCGAGCTTACAACTATGACAATTTTTCAATTGTTTACCTTTTTTCAATGATTAAAAAAAGGGAAAACCAAATAGAATCGAATCTTGGAGAAGAGTTGTTTCAAGTTTTGCTGCAAGATATACATTCCTCTTCTCTTTTAGCTTTTTAACTTGCATGTCTTAATTTGACTGATCGAAAGTTTCTTTTTACTGCTGTAAATCGAACATCAACTACGTTCCACTTTTTTGTGCCAATTAATAGTTTAGTAAATGTTCTGTCTTCTGTCCCATTTTGCACATTGATCAAATTGGTGGAGACTGTAGGCCAAAAAATATATTCAAAAATGGAAGGGGCGTAAATATTAAGATTCAGATTAATACCATTTATCCACGGGGGAAAGGACCAACACAAGAACTGTACAGCTCATCACGGCCAACCGCTGTTGTGCCCCTGTTTAAGAACTACATGCAATTTTTTTTGGTTATTTTTCTGGGCTGGCTAATGTTGCTTCACCCTTAAGCAACGAGCACGGATCATGGTGGGCCTCGAACATCCGACATTTCGATAGAGAAGCGGAGACGTAACCACTTCACCACCGCTTCATATTGTTAATTTTTTGGTAGTTTGTCTGGGAAACATTGCCCCAGTACTATGACGGTCTTCTGAAGGCTTCTGAGGGCTTTTTTTCTGGTTACTTCACCTCCGTACTCCACCGCGCACTGTCACGATCTGTCTGCGCTCGTGTAGTGCGCCCAAGAATTAAAGGTAATACTATTGATTAAGCAAAACTGAAATGAAAGAAAACCTTTTGAGTTGTGCTCACAAACAGTTAATCATAATTTATAGTTTCGATAATTATTTTCTCTGTAATTGGACCAGTAAAGTCAAGTGGTTTAAGCAAAGTGTAACAAGAATGCTCGTATCAGGGCCAAGCCCTGAATGTTCCGACCGCCATTTAAAGTTTATGGAGTAGTAATATCATTAAAAAAATTAATGAAATAAAACTAAATGGACACTTTTTTTTTCTAAAATTTGAAATTTTTTAATAAAATCATCCCCCGACACGCCATACAAAGTTTAAAAGAATGGATTTTGCTCATTGTAACAAATCAATTATGGCAAATAACCTTCTTTCAACCAATTTCTAACGATTTCAATTGGAACGATTTTTAAGACGGATTAAATCTCCGCTTACGCGTTAATAGCGCGAATTATATCGCGCGTTAATTGTCCCAAATTGACCAAAATGGCAACCTTTAAACCCCCATAACTTTACGAAAATGAATCACAGGTGAAATATCTTTTCAAATTTAAGCTCAGGAGAACAAAACCAATTGAATGATATATAAAATTTTTGTCAAAAATGGCTAGTTAAAAAGTCGAAATTTGTCTGAAGGAAAAAAAACCCACCCCGAGCACAAATATTCCGTCACTTTCGTATCGAAAGTCGGAACAACAACCCTGGTTGTTGATGGCTCTTCTTATTGACCTTGTACTGATTTTGTCTACACCCCGTCTCAGTTTTCATTTTTTGTTTGAAAGTTTGTTGATCAGAATCATTCATTAATTTCGTTATTTAAAATAGCGATAAGATGAAGTCTGATTTGTCTATATTTAGCCTAGTTTGAACTCGACTAGATGCAAGTCATACCTAATGCAGTAATTATGTCTAATTATACAAGACGTAGGAAGGTTGCAAATCAAAGGAAATGTCGCAACTATTACCATATATGGTGTCAAACTTAAAGGTTAAAGAAAAAATTTGGCAATGAAGGTTTATTTTTAGATTTAATATTGATTTTCCTTCACGGAGCACATAAGATAGTTCAAATTAAAGATTGCATTTTCAGCATTCACATGGCTGTTTATCAGACTTTCTTCGTTCCTAACCCAGGTCCAGTCGTGTTGAAAATCTTGCCAAGATTTTGAAGATTCTTGAAAATTTATCAAAGATAGCAATGAAACTTTAAAATAAATCCGGCTTTTTCCAAGGTACCTGAATGTCTGTCCAAACTACATCTATACAACCTGACAAACATGTACAATATCCAGCAGCTCAACCTAGGAATTTGACTTTTTGTGCAATCTTGAAAATATCTTCAAGATTCTTTAAGATTTTTCGAACACTCTTCAAGATCTTTAAAGATATCCAAGAAAAGTTTTTTTTCTAAAACGATTCACCGCAAATTAATGAAGATTCACTTAGTCAAGCTTCTCCGAAACACCATCACATTAGCAAAACAAGGCAATTTTCAGAGAAAAAAAATTTAAGAATCATATTAAGAAGACCTTTTTGGTGTAAAACGAATCGTCAATTGTTCCATCTATTTTGATTCTGATGTTGGACTTTTATCACAAAGTTAGCAAGACAATATGGGTTATTGCGAAGGAAAAATGACAAATTTAAGAGTCTACAATGTTTTTATTGACTGTCCTAAGTATCCATTGAGCTGGAAATTATCAATATTTTCGAATATTTTCCCTTTTTTTAAACTTTTTTTATCGTGAAGTTTTGAAATTTTTGCAATATTTTCTAGACGAAAAACTGATGATTGCAAGTTCAACAATTCAATTCATCTGGTGAAACAAGCAACTTTATCCCGTTTGCCTAAAAATGCTTCAAAACTGATAATCATCAGAAAGTTTTGAGTTTTTTTCTCTGATTTTTATTCTGGCGATTCTTAGTTATGCGCAAAATTTCCTTGGTTGTTTAGAATTTTATCGTATAATTTCTTGTTATCATTTCATTTGATTTTGTTATAGTTTTTGTTAGTCTATTTTTCAAATGTTCTATCGTGAGTTCAAAGACCGAGACTTCTGGAGAGTTTCTATTTTTTTTTTCAGAAAATTTTATTTCAATCTTCAATAATAAGGCCAAAAATTTAGTTGAAATCTTGGATGCCAATCTTCACCCATCTCTGCTATCTTTGTTTTTCTTGAAGATTCTTTGAGTTTTCTCGAAAAATACCTGATATCTTCCAAGAGTCTTTGGCAAGAACTTGGCGAGAACATTCTTTGGCAAAAAAAACCTAAGAAATCAATAAAAGGCTGTCATATTAATCCTGATTTGGGTATCCATCAAAAAAGTAGTTCCATTTTTAGTTTGCTTCAAGTTTTTTATACTTTGTTATCTTAAGTGAATCATTGCGAAATAGAGGAAAACTTTCAATCAAAAATTGGATAATTGCCTGAGAAACATGGTAAACACGTAAAAAAGTTTTATAAGTGTCATGAAATTATCTTAGAGTACGTTGAAAGCCAAAGTCGATCCTCAAAAACTGACAATAATTTTGCGAAATGCCAGAGCTTTATAGAAAGGGCAGTGGAGATAAATCAGGAACAGATTACGGTAGCCGGTAAAAGTGAGGACCCCGATAAGTTAATACCTGCACAGGATATATGGATCCATAAGTTGACTCACACACACGATAAGACTTTGCAGGAAGTTAAATCCAACGAGGAAAAGCTTGGATCCCGCAGATGATGTATCACACAGCAAATCTAAGTTGTCAGAGCAACGCAGACGACATCCAAAATTTAGTCGATATAAGGCCGCTCAGTCAAAAACTCCGAGTGAAAAAAGGGATTTGCTGATCATAAAGAAAAAGCAGCAACATTTAGAGACAAAGGTCAAAGTTTCAACAAAGTTTAAAGAACAGCAGAATACAATGAAAATTGACTACTTAGAACAGCAAAGTAATGTAATCTAGAGTTTGAGGAGTTGACTGAAAAAACATAGGACGAAATCGGCAGATTTAGGGTTGAAAGGTTTTTTGATAGAGGAGAAGCTGTCGATTATGAGTGAGAAAATAAGCAATTGAGTTTAACGCAAGTCAACCCGCTATCTAATGTCACAGATCAACACCGGGACTGGAATGAAACTGTTGCTGAAACAATTGGATCCTTCTGCAAATTCGAGTCAAGCGTTTTTTAAGAGTGTTTTTTTCTCAGCTGAAAATTCTCCGCAGAGTCATGCACAAGGCACTGCTAACTATCATGGTTTTTCATCCAGTTATCAAGCAACAAAACCGTACATGTCTTCTGGCCCGCCATTTGAGCGTCCACAATGGCAAAAGATTTAGTAGAATAAATTAAGCACATCCGCAAGGATCATCTTCTTGAAAGGACGCTGACGCAGTTTGATTGTAACCCACTTAACTGGCACGAATCCTTTGCCGAGCTCAAAACGACAGTTGATTCATCCATGCTCAGTGATGATAGAAAACATGCTCAGAAAACGCTCAATGAAGTGAACCTAACTCTGCAAAAGCCGAATATAGCTATAGTGGAGTTTTAAATACGGATGCACTTGCAACACTTGAGAGAAAGCTTGGACAGCCTCGTGCTGTGGTAGGAGCGCATCTAGATAAGTTGAGTAAATTCCCACCCCTAAAAGTTCACAACTCGGAAAGTGTATTCGTTTTTCTTCAAACATTTTCGGACTCGTCGCTGTTTTTAAGTATCTGTCTTTCCATGATGACCTCAAATATTTCAACTTCAATGACCAAGCGGTCAACGAGGCGTGGTCAATGCACACAGTTACCCATAACTGACAAAGACCAATTTTATTGGATTTCAATGAGTGGTTCAAAGAAAAGGATGAGGGAATGAGAAGTTAGGGTCGCTTATCTCTAAAAGTAATAACAAGGAGCCCGTCAATCAAAAGTATATTTTAAAGTGTTTTCAAATCACACTATAGTAACTGACAAAACTACAGAAAAATCGAAGATTCCTCCTTGTTCCTTGTGCAAAAGTCAACATGCTCTCTGGCACTGCACCAAATTAAAAGTGAAGCATAGTTTTCGGAAGTGCTGGAAACTCATTAAGTGAGAATCTCCTTTTCCGCTGAAAATAAAAATAGCGAATTTTCGTTTTCGCTTCGAGCTTTTGTTGAAGACGATATCCGTATTGGGTCTGACATCATAAACACTCCTGATCTTCGGGAAAGATATCCGCAATTGGCTCCAACAAAACAGATGCAACACAAGTATGAGGTAGTTGAGATAATCATAGGGCAGGATTTCTAACACGCAGTACGACCTATTGATTACCTTCTAGGGCAGGACTCTCATGTACCGTGCGGCGTACGCCTTCCGATAGGTTGGGTCGTTACTGGCGCGTTACCCCGGTCCTTTGGCTCAAATTCGCCTTGCTTTAAATGTGTTGTTGAGGATACGTCTCCAGCTGATCAAACCAAAACATGGTAGGATTTAGAAATGTATGAGGAGCTTCCAAGCAAGAAGGCGTCCGCTCCGCCGTTGACAAACATGCTTTGTGAATTCCGAAAACGGAAATTTTTCACGCTGGTGAGAGAGATATCGTACCAATGGTTTAGAGTGAAAAAATAGGTTTCTTCTTTGGCATAATTTAGGTCGTTAGAAAAGAAGTTAAACAAAGATCCAGCAGTCCGTGAAAACTTTGCAGAAATCATTAGAGTTGTTATTCAGTAGGGACATGTCATTACTTTTCGCCCACATGATCCCAGATCACAAACCGACTGTGAATGGTATCTCACGCATCCTCTGGTGTTGAACGCGAACAAACGCGGCAAGGTGTGACTCGTCCTAACGGGGCATCAAAGTTTATTGGAACTTTCCTAAATAAACCTCTCCTGGTTGGCCCGGATCTTCTGCAAAATCTCATACGTGTTCTTACAATTCCGACAACATAAGTACGACGATTCAGCTCATGTTGAAAGGATGTTCTTGCAAGTTGAAGTTCTTGAGCGAGATCAAATTTCTCTCCGTTTTTTGAGGCCATTCATAAAAAACACGTCATTATTTGTGCGATTTATGTGCGAATTATGTGTGAAATATCTGCGAATTATGCGCAAACGTGTGTGAAATTTTAATTGCAAAAAACTGCATCTGATCATCAAGACGCATACCCCGAAGCTGTCTTAGCTGTCGTCTGCAATTTATACATGGATGACTAACTAGAATCTTCAGTAAACAGTGAGTAAGCACTGAAAATAAGCAGGAATTTAGTCTCACCATTGAAACTAGGTGCTTTCAATTTGACACAATTTGTCAGCGATGACCACTCAATAGCAACAAACCTCAACCTAGACAACCGCGAGTCAAAAATTTCGGCGAAAGATATTTGCTTGAGTGCAGACGAACCATAGCATGTCCTCTGTCTAAACTGGGATCATAGCAGAGATACTCTAGTAGTCAGTAGAGGTGTTGATCGACCACTAGACAAAACAAAAACCCAGCGAACTAAACCGATTTTTAAAACCTCGGTTTTTGACCTCATTGGACTAGTAGCCACATATACCGTGCGGGCTCGCCTGCTATTAAAAGACATATAGCGAATCAATGGCCATAAATGGGACGATAGTCTCCTGTGAGGAAAAGAAACAGCAGTTTCTCAAGTAGCACTTAGACTTTTTTGTTTGTCACTCTGACAATAAACGGTAGTTTTTTCACCAAGCTTTTCGACCGAACCGAACTCCACTTTTTCGTTGATAGTTCGCATGATGTGTTCTGCGCCGTCTTTTTTCTTCGTGTACGGCTTACGAGTACGTGTAAGACCAAATTAGCTATTGTGTTTGGCAAAGCCCGTGCAGCGTGTGTGAAGGCGCTTTCGATACTGAAGCTGGAGCTTCATGCGTTCCTTTTAGCAACCCGTTTCAAATAATAAGTTTTAAGTCTCAAATTAAAATTATTGAGGTTTTTTGTGGACAGGCAGAATCATTGCACTACAGTGGCTTAACTGGTGCAACAAAATACCAGTCTTTATTGGCAATCGCACTTGTAAGATTCTCGAGTCTACCAAAAGTGATCAATGGCATTAAAGCTCGCTCCTGTGCTTCCGTCTTTAGGGGCGGAGGATGTCAAATGAAAGCGATAGTAATAGCATATAAGAACTATTGATCGAGCGGCCTATTCTAAAAGTTTTATATACAGACTAGTCAGCCGAAGCGGGTTCAAATCCCTCCATACCCTGGTCTTCATACATGTAAAAACGAGGGGCTACAGTCCCACTTAGCCTTTTTTAACAGTTTTTTTCCCTAATTCGGTTCAGCTTTGATTAAGACTTACCGTCAAAAAGAGCAATTTATCTCAAGCGCAATCAACGTTTTTTACTTGCTTGCGCAAAATTATTATGCGAGGGCGATTTAGAGCAGTTTTGGGTTTTGTTTATTGATCAAAGACAATGAATGTTTGTATTACCGAGAATACCAGTTAAACTTTATTGACCAAGTCGTTTTAATTAGTTTACGGAGATAGAGCGCGCAATAAATTGAGGTATCATGCAGCTCAAAGCAAAACTCAACAATAAACGAAAAATCTTCTACAGGCGTAGATAATGCAATGACAGAGTCAACAAAAATCAAAAAATTAAAAACTCAAAAAAACTGAAACCTCCTCAAATTAAAGTGACATCATACTTTTAAAAAAGCGGACCTATTTTTACACCAGAACAAACGTCAAATGAGTAATTGTTCACAAAATTGACAATAAGGAGAAAACTATTCAAGATTATGGAGTCGCAGAAAGAAGTAGAAAATTAATTAACCAATAGTTGTATCTACTTAACAATCACCCCCCTCGTTCAGAGCACTTTTTGGATGCCCACGAGAATATTGAATTTACTTGGTTATTCAGTTTCTATGTTGCGCCAAATATGGTTTTTTGTTAATCATACGTCGCGCCATATATGTTTCCATGGTATCCATACGTCGCGCCATGCATGATACCATAGTAACCATACGTCGCGCCATGCATGATACCATAGTAACCATACATTGCAAGCATCCATGGTGACATAAACTATCAACAGCCCTGGTAAAAGTATCACTATTGTCTAATTTGAAGTCCCCATGATAATAAAAATGTGCAACCATACGTCGCGCCATGCATGGAAAATGTGTTATTTTAACATAAAAAAACGTCGGCAATATTTCATGGCTTCCATGGAACCATGCATGGTGCGACGTATGGTTGCACATTTTGGTCAACCCGGGGAGGGAAACTGTTTACTAGATCCAAGTGTTCGGTTTATCTACAAACAGCGAGATAAATTAAGAATACAGACTAAAAAATGGTGCGCAGCTTTTGTTTTTATATTCGAATTGATTGAAATTGCTTTCGGTTCTGTTTGTTATATGCAGATACATGTATCATTGAGACTTTCCGCTTAATTTCAGATGCTTAAAGCTTCACAGCCACGTAAAAAACGGTGCATTTGCTGTGTTAATAATACTTCTCACATTAAACATATGTTACTTTTTTCATTTTCTAAACAAGCGTCATCATTTTGCATTAAATTGTTCAAAACGCAAAAAAAATTCACATTGTTGATCAAGTATACATAATATTACTGCTGTCTCTGATTCGTAAAGGCATTACATGCAAAAAAAAACCATTATTAATCATAGTTAGCAAAAAAATTGACGCAAGAAAGGATACAATCTAGCTTGAACTATTTTACTAGTAGCTGTTCACGTAATCAATTTGCAGTCTATTTCTTTACTTTATGTAACCTGCCATCGCTTTAATTGAACCAAAGAAGTGAAAAAGCCGGAATTATGGTAAGAAATATTTTGCAAAAGCCTGAATGATTGTAAAAAGAAAAACAGCGCTTGTTTATCAGCATAGATATATTTCAGTATTCGGACTGCCTTTGAATTGGTCTGACTTTTTTGTTGAATAAGTTTTAGATAAGTCACTAATAACGTTACGAGGCTAATCTGTCCACTGGATAGGCGCACAATTTAGATTGTGTAAGTCTCTGGAATTCCGAGACAAGTCCTTTAAACATTTGAATTTTTTGTCGAAATGACCAAAAGAAAACGAAAGAACAAAGGAAGGTCAAAGAGAGCATCATTTTGCTGACTCCGCTTACAATTAGCAAAATACACACAGCTTGGCCTCGTAATGAAAAAATTTTGGCTGCCAAAAGCAAATACTAACCCTTAAGTCGGTATAAGTAAACTTTTATGACTAATTAGCTTACCTCAATTTAATTTGGAACACTTTTAACTGCGGGATAAATCCCAGGGTTGACCTCCATAATTCAAAAATGCTTATCTTACAATCCCATGCACCGGAAATGCTTGTCATACAATTCCATACATCAAATGTAAGGAAAATGCTGTTCATACAATTTTCATAAAATTTGAAAAAATTATTTAAAAAAGATTCGAATTAGTTGTTGCGGCTATTTGAATCAAATAAAACAGTCTGCTGATGAAGAAAAAAAATTATGTTTCTTTTTGCGGAAAAAAATGGTTTTCATACAGTTTCCATATATCATAATTATATGACTAGCATTTTTTTGATGGCGATAACAAAAGTTATTTCCAAGTAATATTTAAATTGCCCCAAATTTTTTTTCAAACGCAAATTGAATTTTGTACTCAAACAAACATTTTCCAAAAAGAAAGGATGCATGCAAGTTTTAAAATTTTGTCTGCATAAACTAAACCTGGATACACAAAAAAATGGATTTATTCTAGTTTCTCTGGATACCTTTTTTCAAAAAGGCTAAAAACTCTTATTTCTTTTGTATGGCATGTTAGTATATACCTTGATCAATGTCTGATAATTTGAAAATTCTAATTTAAAAAAAAAATCATTTTTGAAAAAATTTGCCAAAATTAAAAGTTTGAAGCTTTCAGTAATTGATTTGGGAAGAGAACTCCTACACAATTCAGGTCGTTTACAATGCATTAAATTATCCCAGACGATCAACCCTTTGGTGACTCTTGTTTTGAGTAAACCATGGTTTTAGTCACTGGTGTTTGGTCATGAACACATCCCAAAAATTTTGAGAAATAGAACGATTAAAAACTTAACTTTATGGACTATGAGAAAAACTTTATCTTGGAGTTTACTTAACATTTATGTTTCCATGGAATTGTACGAAATGTATGACAAGCATTTTTTCATATATGAAAATTATATGATACGCCTTTTTGGTCAACCCGGGAGATAAGTGTAAACACACCACTGCGGAACGCGATGGTACAGGGGTTGATCCACATGCTGTCAAATCGTTTTTTTTAACGATTGAAAAACCAGCATATATAATTCTCACGTTCTTCGAAGCTCTGAAAAAATCCAGAAAGACAATTAGCGATATATTTTACAGCTTTCGAAGAAAATGACGGTTTGGTGCTCTGGTTTTTTTGTTTTCATACAGGTGGAGTTTGATTTTGCAACAAGAGTTTTTTAATCACAAAAAATTTTGGTCATCTGGAAAGTGTTGATGCCCTGAGCTGAAACTGGAAAAGTTATTTCTCATTGAATCATTTTTTGTTCAGTTTGTTTTTGAAAAGCCAGTTAGCATTGACCTTATTATATAACGCGTTAGCGGTGAAATAATTGTTCCGACATTCAAAGCTAGTGCGGAATATTTATGCTTGGTGTTGTTTTTTTTTATTCAGTCAATTTTTGTCATGTTTGACAATTTTTTTTATACCTTATGAGAAATATTGTTATCCTAAGCTCAAATTTAAAAATATATTTTACTTGTGATCTTTTTTTCGCAAAGTTAAAGGCATTTACAAATTGCTAACTTGGCCAACTTGGGTGAATAAAAAGCGATAAATTGCGTACTTATAACGCGCGTAAGAAGCGATTTAGGGGCAATTTTGAGCTTTTTTTTGTTCAATTAAATTGTCATCTATTCAATCAAACGAAAACGTTTAAGATGGTTTAAAATGCAGACGGAACATTCAAGGCTTTGCCCTGTCATACGAGCAGTCTTGTTAGGTTTAAAAACTGATCCAACTGAAATTGAGGCACGCTAGTTCGTGTCTGTTCAAAACAGTCCCATTCAAAACATTGCAAAACAAAGCAGTCCGGAAAAATATGACAATGAACGAAAAAACAGTCCAATACACAACGTTTCAAAAAACAAGAAACGATTGCTTTCTAAAGCCGGTAGTCCGAGAATTGTCCTTTGTTCAAACAACATAAACAATAAAACAATGTACTCTTGTTGCGGGCTCTATAAGAAACAGGCGACTTCAAACCAAACTGCTTTTGTATCGGACTGTATTCCCCTTCCCTTTTGTGAGTTTCAGGGCTGTTTTATATGAGACTGTTTTGTATAAGCACCGGTTATATTTAGTCTATTTACTATATTGATGAAATCCAAACTGTTTTGCTTCTTAATGAAACTCGTGGTGAATGATAAAAAAAATTTCTTCAAAAAAACTTTTTCAAATGGAAAACAATTTCATAAAAACAAAAAAATGTCCTAAACTGATACAAGCAGTCGTGTTTATTAAATATAGAGAGTGGCAAAAACTTGGAACATGCAGAAATATTTAGAAAGTGCAAATGACCTATTTTAGAAAGTTTTTGAACGCAAAAGTTAATTTTTCAGACGTGCAAAAATGCTCAAAATTAGAAAATTGCGCGTTTTAATTATTTCCAGTTCCACTTTTTTGCTACTTATTCCAGTTTTTTGTCTGTTCCAGTTTTTTGCAAATTATTAAACATATATTTTTTGAAATGACCCGCGTCGATGTCTGCGGCATGAGAAAAGCTTTTGAAACTCTTACCGACTATTCTTTTTAGATCAAAATTTACAGACAAGTCACGGCTGTAATATCGCTCAGAAAAATTTTACCATCGACAATCCAAAATTTATCTTAATCAGGCGGAGGCCTTAATGGGCCTTAATTGCGCCGGAAAATTTTAAATTTAGAAGCTTCGAAGTCTTAACTTATATCAGTCGCGGTTGAAAGTTTTTTAGGTTGCACAAAGCGTAAAATAGTCGCATTTTTTCGATAGGGGTTGAATTTAGTTGTGGGAAAATCTCAAATATAGGGAACAAATATAGGGAAACTGTTGATAAGAATCACAAAACTTGGCGCTAGGACAATTTATTTCAGAGGCAATAACTATAAATATTTTCGTTAGGCTTATTATGTTTGGAGTCATGAAAATAATCCAGATTTTAGAGATAAATTCAACATAACCTTGACGGAAAAATCTCATGAAAATTATAAAAATACTTTAAAATTAAAATTTTCCATAGATTCCTTGTTTTAAATGGTGATTTATAAACCAGCCGAAGAATCAACCAGGCAAAGTTAGATAAGTGTTATGTAATACTTACATAACTTTTATTTAACAGTTACGAAAGTTATCGAAAAACATTCATATGATGTTAACTTTTTGGCTGGCTTATATTCTCCGGGAGTTTTCGGTTGGCTTATTTTTACTGGCTTACTTTCTCTCGTTTAGTATTTCAAATATTAGTGTTAATTGGAATTGTTTAATAAGTTTTTTCAATGGGTACTAAAATAGGGTACTAAGGGTACTAAAATGTTTTGCAGCAAGGTAAAAAAGATGTTCTGTCTTCCTCAGAAAAAAAATCTCAGGCACGCGGTTCTTAAAATACATGTATATAAAACAGTCATTCAATAAAACATATATCACTTTGTACAGTTTTTGTCTATATTGCCCCAGGAATCGGTTCAAATTTTCAATAGCGACTATCTGTGACCTGCCGAATCCGTGGGATATCCATTTTTGGCTGACAGACCCAAAAAAAATTTTAAAGGCGCCTTTGGCGCAAATATCTACTAACCTTCAGAGCGGAGTGCGGGCTGAAAAAACACAATTTTTTTGTCAAAGTTTCCAAGAAATGCCTAAAAAAGCTTTTTTTTTGGGTCCTTTTTTCAAATTTTTGCCTGCAGCCCAAAGAATTGGGCCAAACTAGGTTTTTTTTTAGTAATTTGGGAGAGCTCGGAAAATCAAATTGGTCGACCTAAAAAAAGGTCGACAAATTTTTCAAAACTTTTTTGAAAATTGCCCCACCCCCCCTAAAGAAAATCCTTGATCGCCCCTGTCTGTGACAATCTTATTTCCTCTAGTTTTTTGAAAAGATAAAAAATATTATTTTTAGTTGATCGATGACAACGAAAACCTATCGAGAGAGCTCAATAACACTTAAACCGATACGCAATAGCAATCCTTGTTTCACGAATTTGTGAAATTAAGATTGTGATTTGACACCTGGGCCCTCTCCGGCACTTGGATCATTTTTCAGGCCATAATTTGATTTGAATTTAAAAATTTCTACCAATCTAAGCTGAACTATTTGAGCAAAAGCTCCTAACAAGGTGCTTTTACGTGTGAAGATGGAAATTTAATCTATAATACTCACCCTTGGAAAAAAGTGATTGTTGTTAAAAAACCTTTTTTTCCTTTTGGCAGAATGAAGGAAGTGCCATCGCTGGCTATCAAGAAGAAGGGCCACCGCAGTACCAGGCTGATGGAGGTATGTTTTCCCTCTTTAATTTTTATTGTATGTCGCTGTTGTTTTTTGTGCGCCTTGTGTGGGAAGTTAGTGTTCTTGGAAAAATAGTTGGGCTTCAGTTTACACACTAATTAGCAGTTTCTCTAGCTTTATCTGATAAAATTTTCATTGAAAAAATTTTTAGAACGAAAAGTTTGTTTGCCGGTTTTTCTCAACTACCCTTTTCGAAGTTTTTCGAAGCTTGTTTAATGAAGATCAAATCAAAAACGAAGAGGTTGTAATTTGACAACCATTTAATATCATTTGACTTTTTTTGCGACACCTGACTTTACGTGGAAGGAAGCTTGAAAAAAATAAACACATCCAAAAATGAGTTGAATTTTCTTAAATAAAATTCGTTTGTTAAAAAAAATGGAATACAGGCAGATTGGCTAGTCCAATTATATTTGGTGGAAGTTTAATTAGTTTTATAAAACCACTCGGTACCACATAACATTGATGTTTATGGGGGTTAAAGGGCAAGGGTAGCCAATTTTTCACTGAATTTTTAACTCTCATGTTTAACTTAACATGCGTGAATCAAAAGTTGGCCCGACTTTTTTTTCTTGTTGACAATGATGAAAAAACATTTGTTCAATCTTCCTGAATAACTTAAGATTCAAAAAAACTAATAACTAATTAAAACAAATAATTTTTAAAGATTGATTTAAGAAACAGCTTGAAAAAAACATCATAAGAATGTTTGAAGATTGATATACAATCGAAGAAATATATCGGTAAACAGGATTTATGAATAAATCAGATGAAATTATGAATTTACTGTCGCGTAATCACCTCTCTTGAACATCAATTCAACGGTGTAACGAGTGATTTTAGAAAGTTGAAGATCAAACCAAAATTGTTTGTCATTGACTAATCAATCCGCATGCCCACATTTGTTTCAATACAAGAAAATGAAGAAAAAAATGACTTGCCGTTAAAAAAAATTGCCGGTAGGCAGGGGAGGATTTAGGGGGGTGGCGGACGCCCCTTCCCCACAGCGATTCGACCCCTTGCCGACCATAAGGGTCCCCCTTCGAACTACTTTGAAATATCCGTTTTTGGCTGACGAACCCTAAATTTTTTCTAAAGGCGCCTTTGGCACCAAAATATAGTAATTATGAGAGGGAAGCGCGCGCCGAAAAAACGCAATATTTTGGTTAAAGTTTTCCAAAAACACCTTTTTGGTCTGTTTTTTTCAAAAGAAGGTCAACAAAATTTCAAAAAATTTTGAAAATCCGCCCCTCCCCCCTCGATAAAATCCTAGATCCGCCCCTCCCGGTAGGCTGCGAAGAAAAAGAGCCCTATTATAATTATGGTGCTTTTAGGTACTGATGCACCTCCGTCTTACAACTCAATTTTTGGGGAGCTGAAGGCGGCCAAGGCAGAGTCGGGCGATGACAAGGTATCATTCGTCAAGAAAGTAATCGGAATTCTTATGGGTTCAAGTAAGTATTCAACTTAATTTAACCCGGAGGGTATGGCTTTTTTCAGGTTTCCATTTAAGTTAGCCAGCTAAATTACTATACAAATTGCTCTAAAAATATTCACACCTCGCAATTTGCTTGTAACTATAAGAAGTTTCACTGACTCTCAATAACGTGTTGAAAAACAGTTAGAAATGAAAGAAAAGTTTGCTCGCAAGCATTTAAGACCAATAGTATTCTTCTTTCTTTCTTTGCGCACTGCCAATGATGCGTTAAGGTTGATTTTACAAAAAAAATGTAGGATTTAGATCGATTTTGGATTGACAAAAATGTAGATTAAATTTAAAAAAATTAATTTTAATTTCAATGAATTCAAAATTAATTTAGATTGATCTTAAATCCAAGCTATTACTTTTGATCTAAACGAATTTTATTATATTTAAATCTATTTTTTCAGTCTTCATTTGTCTTTGATTTCAGGGTGATTAAATTAAACTTATATCGATTTGAAGAAATTTCGTTGTTATTGGATATTTGTTTCGAGCTTACATTGCATTTATAGTTTAATCGCTCATCATTTTCCATTTCCTATCCACGCTACAAAAGTATCATAGCGTCTGGCAACCTAATAAGAAGAACTTAACTTTTTGTTTTCATTCCCTCTTTTTTTAGCTCAATATCAGGTTTCTATTGACCATTTCTCAAATTTTTTATACAGGTTTTTCTTCAAAATCTGTTTTAAAATGATAGTTTTTACAAAATTATTGCTTAATTGTCATCTCAAAACATGCATAAATTTGGCCATCTTCTTGAATTGTTGTATAAATTTTTGCTCAAAATCTCGTGTATTTTGATGATTTTTCTATGGTTTCAAAGCATATTTCGGATCACAAAACGTAAGTGTTATTAACCTTTTTCCTGATTTGCTTCTTAGGTTTTGCTCAAAACTGGTTTTAAAATGATAATTTCTACTATTTCATTGCATATTTTTGATCTCCAAATCTGATTAACACCGACCATTTTCTCGATTTGTTACATAGGTTTTTGCTGAAAATCTGATAACAGTATGATTGTTATTATTTTTTTGATCAAAATTTGATTTTTATTGACGTTTTTTAAATCTCAATAAAATCGCGCAAACTTTCTGCTATTATTAAATTTTGAGGAAAAAAACTTTTTTAAAGCATATTTCTTTGCAGTTTTAGCAAAAGTTTTGTCTGATAATGATTTGAAATGGACTTTTTGACACTAAAACTGATCTCTTCAGGTGTATTTTAAAATGAATTAAAATGGATTTACCATAATCGGATGGATTTAAGAAGGATTTGGTTGGGTTTCAATGAATAAGAAAATCCACTGGAATGAATTTAAATCTATTTTTAGACAGTTGAACTGATCTCAAAATTTAAATATAATATCGATTTTTATTTTTTCATTTCCTAAAATATTTTTTCATATTCTTTTTCATTTCCTAAAATATACATTCGCACTTTCCGAATACCAAATTAAATTATTCAGAAACAGTTTTCTCAGCGGATATGTCCATTTTCAAATAGCTTCGAACGGCTCTATTATAAAATACGCAATTTTTTTCATTGCGTATTCACTTTCTTGCCAATTCTCCTTTTTCATATTGCTTTCATTTTTGATGGTTATATTGATATATGATACCTTTTCAAAGTTTCGGTCTGCATAGATCAATGACTAAACGCTCTCAAAATGTTCCATGATTATAAAACCGAACAATTAAAATGAAAGTTACTATAATCTCTGTTTCATTTTTCTGGAAATTTCAATAGCATCATTTTTTGTTTCTTTCCATTCTGGCCACGCCAGTCTATTTGCAAACTCTTATCACCTCATAAGTTTTTTCTAAAACTATGTTGCACACTGACAAAAATGTTTTGAGGCTGATTTAAACTGATTTGATTTTATCTAAGTCAATTAACCATGTGCATTCCAGGAGCTGGAATGGATTTCAAATCGAATTAAATCAAAATTTCTTGAATATTTTGGATCAATTTAAAAGAATGAGATGCGTTTTGAATATTTTATAATACTATTCGTTAATATCCAATCAAAACTCCACTTTAGATCATCCGAATCTTGCTAAGATGTATTTAAATCCAATTCAAGAACAGGATTTTGAGATTGAGCGCCTGAAATCATCTGAATTAGAAGCAGTTTTTAAAAAATTTTCTATATTCATTGAAATAGTTAATAAAACGAAGTTTTAGAATTTAAAGGCAAGTTCATTAAATTTACATTCATCCATAAATCTTAAAATTAATGGAAATTAGAAGACTATGGACTATGGGCCGAATTTAGAAGAATATGGGCCGAGCTGGAAAGGACGGAGTACAGTCATGATTTAAATTATCCGAACAAAACATTCAAAATTCAAACTTAAACTTTAAAACGTTTCTCAAATTGGGTTAGAGTTTGACAAAGCGTGAAGAAATAGTTTCAAATAACATCAGAATTCTCGTGATAAAACTTTTTTGAAAAAGTGGAACCAAAAAATTTACCCCAAAACTGGGTCACTTGGGCTTTTCTTAATCGACAATTACGCTAAGATTACCAAGTTATTTGAAAATAAAATTTTATCATAAGGAGCCTTTTACTCAATCTAACAACGTTCTAGAGGCTAAAATCTCCGCAAATCTGTATAAAGGAATACATTTTTGCTTGATAGCGAAATAAGGTCAATTTTACTAAACAAAACTCAAATTGTTCGCTGAAAAACAAATTTTAAACGTTTTGCCCAATATTTTGGAGATGTTACGTTTCCTGGAGCGTTTTTAGGCTGAGATTTCTAGCTCCTTTTGATTTAACTTTCTTGTCAATTAATGGGTTGACCTTAGCGTAATTCTCGATTAAGTAAGAAACAGCCAAAGTAACTTGTTTTTCGGTTAGAAATTTGGTTCCCAATACCGCAAAATAAACTTCACATTAGTTCTGGTGAAATTATAAGCAACTTTTGTTCTCTTCTGTTTTTGTTTAATCTAAACCCAGTTTGAGGAAAACGTATTTGAATCTTCAATTTTTGTTCATTTTTTACTGATAATTCAAAACAGCATTGTATATCCAAAATAACCAATGAAAATGTTTGGTTTGTTTCAGTTGTGTTCACGGTGGTGCTGGTGCTGTTGCTGGCCGTCCCAATAACCATGATTGTCATAGGTAAGGTCACACAAAAAGCTATTTCTCACTGTGACCCGAATGTGGACTTTGGTGAAAGCAGATTGAAACTTTCCCTACATTAGAGGCCAAATTTGATACTATTTTCAGACACCATTTAAAGAAAACTTGAAATCCTTTTCCAAATGTTCTTTTATATAGTATAAAGATTACGGCGGTATAAAAACCAGCCGAAGTTTCAACTAGCCGAAAAGATGTCAGTGTTATATAATTGTAATGTAACAGTTATGTAACAGTTACAAAAATTATGGAAAATTCATTTATATGATGTAACTTTTCGACTGGTTTATATACTCCGCGCATATTCAGTTAGTTTATACTTTGGCTGGTTTATTTACTCTCATAGATTAATGATCAGAGGGAGAAAAAAAACAATTTTTTTGCGCAAACTATTTTTAGGCTCTCTTAGTGTGTTCGAGTCCTCTTTCTGGAAATTTCAAATTTGATTCTTTTTTAGGTTAAAATAGTTAAGAGAAAAACAGTTCAAAAGATTTGCTGTTCAAAGATTTGCTATTTTTGAATTTCCCTATTGCAGCATCACAGCATAAGCAAAAATAACACATCCAATGACAATGAAAAATCGAGGGAAGCGCAGTGAAAAAAAACGCATAAAAAATCAAACACCAAAATTTTTTCTTAAAAATTCAAAAACTTGCCGTCAAAAAATGTGACAAAATTTCGGAAAATCTGACAAGCAGCAATCATACGCCTGACAAAAATTTTCATCAACACTTTGTTGATAGGCTACCGCTTCAGTTCTCTGTGAAAAACCCTGCGCCCCAATTTATAGCTCAGCGCTTCTTTGGATTATTTCTTCATCGGGGTAATGTTTTTTTTTGACTAATACCAATTGTCGCTTGTTAAAAATTGTCGCCTCATGTCAGTTTTCGCCAGATTTCAACTTCAAGAAAGACCGTATTTTTTTTTCAAATCTGGTAACAAGCTTCACTCTCTGATAACTAAAGTGAACCAGTAGCTCCAAGTCGATGTTTGAAGTCTGGATTCAAATTTATGAAAATTTCGGAGATAGAAAAAGCAGAACCTTAAAGTGACATGCGGTTTCTTTTGATCAGCTTCGAGTACTTTCAAACAAACGAAAAACCATTAAAGCAATCCAAAAATTATAACGCTGCTCATGATCTGAACAGGGCAATTTTTAAATAAAAACTAAGATCTTATCTAAAACTTATCTTCAAACAAAAAAGTCAAAACTTGAACAAATGCATCTGGCACAACTAAATTGGCAGAAGAAAACAAAGTTCTTCAAAATTGGTTTCATGCAAGAGTTTAAAAAAATGAGCGAACTACTAAGCAAATAATAGTTTTTTATTATAATACCGCAATATATTTTTTTTTCGATGAATTAATCATAAAAACAAATAAATTTAGACCTGTTTGAGTTTTTTGGGTTTTGTTCGAAAAGCATTTATGTTTTAATCTAAATGTCTTACACCTGACTTTGCCCTTAGGAGCAATTAAACTTGACGACTGTCCCGTTGAGAAGTTCATCCCGAAGTGGCTCCTGATTAGCGGGTGTTTCGGTCTTCTCAAGAATCTTCTCTCATTAGTCCAGCAGGTTCTTCTTCAAGTTTTGTTTACTTTTGGTATGCGAGCCTGTGTTATTTGATAAACAATTGAAACTCATTAAAAATATTGTTCATTTTAAAAATTAATTCGCAAAGTTTCTCCAGAAAATCCAAAAATCAAGCCGATTTTGATTATTTAATAATTGAAATTACTTTACAGACTTTTAATTTTAAAACTTTCAAAACGCCAAAATCAAGCCTATTTTGTTTTTAAATTAACAATTGGAACTACTTAATCACTTTTTTAAAATAAAAAGTTCACTATTCAAGTTGTCTCACTACTTAAATATGCTTTTTTGGAAAAAGTATCACGTTTTGAGTTTTCTCAAAAAGTCCGAAATCGATAACTGTGTTTTAGCTGTACAACAAAATGAAAGACCAAAAGGACAAGAATGCGAGCAAAAACCCACTTGAGGGGATTTTGGATCTCTTTCTCTTCGCATGGTTCATTGCAGGTCACATTTTAACAATCTAGATTAATTCTTCTAAAAAGTATTACTTAATCATTTTTAAGATTTTAAAGAATTTGTTTGAGTAGCTTTACGCATTTTTGAATCTTTTAAAACATCAGCTGGAGAAACCCGTCACTTTTATATCAAATAGCTCTATGGTTTCTACATAAAAGCGGCCCACTTTGTAATTTTATTTATCAAATAGACTATTAAAGTACATAATAACGAATAATGTCAGCACCCAAATCAGAATTAGGTGTTTGTAGCAGGTTTTTTGAAAAAAGCTGAAGTTAGAATTTTGGGGCTACACCAAACCGCGCCGTTTCCTCAGCCTCCCCCCCCTCCCCTCAAAGTTAGAAGTGCCCAAGTACCTACTACTGACGTTTGTGTTTCAGGAAGTGTCTGGGTGTTCCGAACATATGGTGATGTGTCATATAAAGAAAGTTCCGAGCACTATTGCGACCGTCTGGTGTTTTTGTTTTCGTTCTGGACGCTAATGGTCACTTATATATGCATGGCCATCGGCTGTTGCTGCTGCTGTTGCATATGCATTGTCGCTGTGTCACTAGGTTTGGTCCGAGCTGCTGATTCTTAAAATTACCCAGACAGAGATACCAAACTGTAAATAAGTTTTCTATTTTGGACCAGAAAATATTTTCACGGAAGAACAGTTGACTATTCAAGACTTGAATTATTTACTTAAATTTTCTAACATTCTAACTCCAAATGTCTGAATTTGCTCACATCAATTTATATTTAGAAATAAAATTTATTAATTGAAAAGTCTGAATGGAAAATTAAATTTGCTTATGAGAGTAATTACGACCATAGCGCCGTGATGAAACAACGCCCATTGTGCATCCAAAAATGATTTCCGTTTAAAGGCAGTAAGCAATCTAGGCAGTAGACAAACAAACAAACAAACAAACAAATAATTGTTTAACTAAAAACGAACGGATCTTGAGTAAATTTAAAACGTTCAATTGGGTTTCAAGTGATTGAAAATTAATACTCCTCGAAAATCAGACCTTATTAAATTTGCAAGACGCAGTTTGAAGTGTGTTAAGATACTCATAGTATTTGTTCAGACTTCACAACAAAACCCTTTACTTTTATTTTCTATGACAAGTGTTTTTCCATTAACTTTTTTGTGTTTGTCTTTTTATTTATTTGTGTTTCGCACTAAAATACAAAAACCAAAAATTTTTTCACAAGAGAACACAACCGGTTGAATAGCATTGAAAGTGCAGATTAAGCTGTGCATTAAAAGATGCCACGTAAATTGAACAAAAGAATTGTGTACAAAGTTGGAACAAAAGTACACAAAATTTTTCTACCTCTAAATTGAACAATTGACATGTGGAAAATTGTGACCTGTTTTTTGCACATGCCTATGCTATATGTAAAAACTGAAAAAATATTATCTGCAACAGAAAAATTCAACCTGTCCCATCACATATATTTATCATTTTGATTCTTAAAAAAGACAACATTGACTATGTTATATGCAAAAAATTAAAATTTGGCTAGCAAAAAAAAACATGAAAGTTATGAAGAAAATCAACAATTTGTGTTTCTGTTTTCGTTCTGGACACCAATAGTCACATATGCATAGCCACCGGTGGTCTTTGCTGCTTTCACACATGTTTTTGTCGCAGTGCCACTGTCTGTGGTCCTAGCTGAGGCTTCTTAAAAGTACTGAGAAACAGATTTTAAAAATGTCAAAAAAGCTTCTATTTTAGACATGAAAATGTTTTCATTTTAGAACAGTCGACAACTCAACTTAAATTATTTACTGCAACTTTTTCACTTCAAACACATAAAATTGGCCAGATATTTTGATAAATTGAATTGAAATAGGCTTTATAAAAAGTCAGTAAAATACGTTTGTTTATGAGATCACTTACGATGAAAGAGCCGTGATGAAACCGCACCGATCGCGTAAGGCATTTAAAAATGATTTCCGGTTGAAGCAAATAAAAATGATTTTTATCGAACCAGTTCTAAATAAGTTTTTAAATCCAATTATGTTATTGACAAAACTATCTCGATATAACATTACTAACTAGACAATCATATTCCATATCTAACATTGACACTTATTACAAGTTTTTTCAGCACCAGAACAATTTGAATAAATTTTAGCCTACAGATGTTCTCCTTCTGGATAAACTCCGAGAACTAACTCGCAAAAACCATTATATGCCAGATCTGTTGAGACTAGGAGATATAAGAGCAAGATTGAAATTGTTATTAGACCAAGAAGTTGCACGACTCTATCCGGCTGAAAATAAGACAGCGTGACGAACAGATGTGTACCTCATCTGGTGCGATCATTAGTCTCGAACAAGACCTTAACTAACTTAGAATTTGACAAGTAAACTTAGAATTCGACGATTGCAAAATCGCAAAAATGTTAGTTGAAATAGACAATTTAATAGAAATGTCTCTACGTCTCAAAACACCTACGCCAATTTTTCAAACAATATGAAAAATACCATGAATTGCAACAAGACGAAGATCCAGGCGTGAACAACGATCAGGAAACGGACCTATCTACTACATGATAGTACAACGAAAACCGGAACAAGGTTTTGTATTTAGAATACTGTATGCAGCAAGTTTAGATGTTCCTTTAAAGACATGAAAATAAAGAAAACTTTTTCACCAACTCAATTGGTGCTGAATCTAATATTTAAACGAAACGACTGATAAAAAACACAAGAGTTTCATCCAAAAATCTGCAGGAAATCAAAACATTTGAATAAATAATTTTTTGAATAAAAACTATAAAACTTAGTTGGCAAAAAATTCATAGTTAGTTTGATTAATTCAAACACATCATCTTCTCTTCATCCCAGCTTCATCACTTGAAACCTAACAACATAAATTCAAAAAACTAATATCATTTAAACTTTAACTTCAATTTTTTTGAAACTTAAATTTTACATTAAAACTTATCAAGGCTTGTCCTCGCTTTCCAATACTTTAAATTTCTTTCATGAACAGATCATCAAGGCTTCGCTTGGATCTTTAATTTCACTTAAAATTATTTTTATTTTACGTAATTTCTGTTTATCATCTCTTCTCTTGGACCAAATCAGAACAATTTTTTTCTCCCCACGCCACAGTTTTAAAGTGACTAACGACCTCAAACGTCGATTCACTCGCCAAACCCTATAAACGACCTAGGTCTACTAGATACTTTTGGAAACTAACTATTTTGTTTGAGATAGTTAGAGAAGAACTTCTGACCCAGGCTAAAAAACTTTTAAAAAATTGTAAGTCATAAAATAGTATTTAACGATCTACCTGTGTTCTGTTTATACCTGAATCTTGTGAATTGATTTATAGGTCTCCAACACTGGATCACAAATAACCATTCCTAGGTAAGATTAAGTAAGTCCATCATATATTAAAACGAGAGAAAGTAAAAAAATATTTTCACGAAAAGATATACTCTCTCTCCAACCCATCAATCACGACAATCTCTGACCCAAGTTGGGATAACCACAAAAAAATTGTAAGTAATAAAAGTTTAGAAAAATCGAAACTCGAGCTCCCGAGTGATAGCAGCCATCGTCCTAAGCGTTTCGTCAAGAGACAATCTAGGCAATAAACAAAGAAACAAACAAAAAATTGTTTAACTAAAAACGAACGATACGATCTTGTAATCACAGCGCACAAAGATACAAAAGGATGTATTTGATCAAAAAGACAAGCACAAAAAGAGACGATAATAAAAAAAAAATTAGCAGAAAAAGATTGTCAAAAAGACGAAACGCAGTTTCAGAATCAGATACACACACAATACAGGAACTTCAAGACGTAAAGTATTCAATAAAGAAGAGTAACCCTATAGAAAATCAAAATTATTTTTTGACTCAGAAGCTATATCACCATTATCAATTAAAGGAAAAATTAGAATAAAGAAAAGATACATTAACAAACCATTACGCTATATAATGGGAGTCAACCTATAAGACATACTGAAAGATTATATTAACAGTTTTAAGATACAAAAAATAATCGAATACAACGAACAATTTGACAATAATTTGATACTTCTATCTTTTATACAACCACAAAGTGATCCCGCCCGAGGACAAGTCCAATTTTGTCACAACCTAATTGTACTTTTAGTGGAAAAAAGAAATAGCCCATGTAAACAAAAATTTCCTGAAATAATAATAAAACGACAAATTCATGATCACTAACTTAAAAATTTATGTATTATCACATCAAATTACAAAATATTTACAATTGAAATCTTATCACTAAAATCAAACCACCCTACACATCAAATACAAATAGACGATATAGATTCAGATTTTTCAAAAGTGTTCACAGAAAATATACAAGACGAAAATCACGAGGAGCAACTTCAATATTCACAAAGTTTGTTTTTCAATTATTTATTGCTAGATACTTCACATATCTAGATAATTGCAAGAAGCACAAATTGAGTCACCGCCTCAGAAATCTGGACACTCAGCTTTAAGACAGGAAATCTATTTTTTCTCAAGATAATTTGATGCAATCCGTGAAAACCTTAGTAGCAAAGAAATTTCACAAAAATGTCAAACTCGATCTACAAAAAATGCTAGCATTGGTTATTTTGTCCATAAGATCGACATCAAAGCACAATCAAGAAAAGTTTTCGACCGCAAAGCTCAGACGATGAAACAGTATTAGCAGATGAAAAAGACTTTGTTTGGGACCCTGATTGATCTCATCCAACATTCGTCAATATAACAAATGATTTTTCAAGCGCAGCAATTACAATTATCCCCGTAAAAAGAGAAGAAGTAAAAAAAAACTCCAATCACTATCGATTCAACACTTTTAAACTATAATTTATGTTCGCTGTTAGAACAAGAAATAATAATTTAAACTCCACGTTCATTAATACACAAGAAAAATTAAATGGAACAAGAAATCTTACACATCAAGATAGTCAACTCGTAATTAAGAAATAGTTGAGACATTGCCAATAGCAACAAAACAAAAAAATTTTCCTATTCATCCTACACTTACAACACCATAAAATAAAAAACCACGTTTCCACAAACAACCATACAATGAACAGTGAAATCTTCTGATAATCCAAAATACTCAAAAAAGATTTTTCAAACATTTAGACCAGCAGCGACATCACGACAAACAAATGAACAAAAAATACTTAAGAGAAACAATCTTTCAGATCAAAGCTACAGGTTTTTTGCAAAGAAGAAAACAGCCAAATCCCCCTAAATGAACAATCAAAACCAACGAGAGGCACAAAACTTCAATCAACAAGTACCACAACAAGCCTCTTACTCAGTTTTTTCAATGATCAACAACGAGCTACGTGAACAACGTGAAATTTTTCAGTTTTTTTCAACAAAAAAATATAACTAATAAACATATTGCGAGAATTCAACCACAATATTCAGAAGATGAAGACTACTTTAGTCAAAACCAACAACGATTCAACACCAATCAACAAAGGTTTATCTGGAATATTGATCAACCAGATCTTTTTGAACTATATACATGAAATGAACTAACACGACAATCAAGACAAATTTTTCCTCCAAGACAAAACTCAGCACCATATAATAATAATTTTCAATCATAAAAACCTATACACAAAGTTATCAATCAACGCAGAAGCAAAATGAAATTCTATTACCTTATTACTAACAACAACAAGAAATTACAAAAACACAACTGTCAAGTTTTTCTCAAATGCCAAATGCCATAGAATCACTCCAAATGACTTTGAATCTAAACGTCATGCGTGGATCTTCTATATCTTCTAATAAACCACTGATGGTATTCACAAGAGCAGATCCAGAATAATTAGTAGAAGACTATTTTAACGCAGTCAGAACTAAGTTAATTTGAAATATAGGACCTGAACCAGTATATACGCCACTTAATCAAATTTGGATACACTGACGCACAGCTCTAAGCCAAACCTCACTTGTTGGCGCTGCCCAAAAAAGGTTTTCAATTTTACCTGGAGACATTAACCCAGACTGGAAAAGATTCACACAAGATTTTTCAAAAATAATTGACTCTGGAAGAATTAAACAATGTCCAAGAGTTTTATGCGACGAAATCTGTGGGTTCCCTAATGAAAAATTTAAGGAACTTGCAGTAAGAAATGAAACATTAGTCAGAAATTTATAATCCTTTAAAACACATGATTAAAAACACAAAGATGACAGAATTCTTTATGATGACTCTAGCATCACAACTACAAAAAATAGCAATAAAAAAGAGCATAACATACATCTCCAATTCGAGAACTTGATATAGAGTCTCGAATACTAGTAGACAATTAGAACAAGCTGAAATCAATATGAAATTGGGAGAAACAGAAAATTTAAAATTAAAATACCTAAGCAAAATCCATACAACCACTTCACATATAACATTCATGACACCGACACTCAACTAGGTGAAAAAACCCCTCAAATATTGAATATCTACGAGAAAAATCCAAAATTTAAAGGTGGAACATCATTCAAAAAATGGTGTAACTTTTGCCGCAGGTATGGACATAGCATAGCCGAAAGTATACATGAACAGTAAGAGTATCAGAAAAAACCACAGATACGTAGAGAACCAAATAAATCCTTTTTTCAGTACATGGAAAACGACCAGAATCTACCAAAAACTTTTATAGTAAAAATAGTTCAGGAAAACCACTCACAGATAACAATAATAACAAAAGAAAACAATCACAATATCGAAATAACTATTGCTGAAGATTTCCAGATCGAAGAAATTCAGAAAGTTTCTCAGCAAACAGATATAGTAGATCAAACAATCAAAATAACCAATATCGAAATAACTACTAGAGATCAATTTCAAATAGAAGTAATTACTCAAATTACAATGAAATGGTTCCCATTCAAACCCTCAAATATAATATCATTCAAATGACCAATCCAAAAATTCCGCTTAAAATCGAAATATGAATTACTCAGACAACAGGAATAGACAATACACAGAATATTGATCACGAAACTATTCAAAGAACAGATCAAATTAAAACAATAATCACAATAGATCAAGTGACAATTCCAGAAAAAGAAAATTTAATTATCCAAAAAGACAAAGAAATTATTCTCAGTCACCACACAAAAAAAACATCAAAATATAAAACAACACTTTAAAAGGGTTACACCAAAGCATCAAACACTGATTCGTCAGGTACAATCAACTGAAGAAATTCAAACAGACCCTCCCGGTATTGAAAACACAGAAAATTTAGAGTTACGACTAAATCGCATAAATTGTAAATCCACCAATGAAGAGAGCGAAACAGAAAATACGCTTTCAATAGACATGCTTCATATTGGAAATAAATAGGAAACACCAATTGAATCGAATTATTATCGAAATAATGAAAATTCTAAAAATTTTGATTAATCTAACGATACAAAAAAAACATAACCGATTACTGCGAACAAGAACTTAAGTTAAAGAAAGGTCAAGCACGAATAATATATCTCAAAATACAACAAATAAAATAGAACCAATTAAAGAAAATATTTGGACAATCCCACTTCTCTTAATAAGTCCGAAAATCAAAGATTTTGAATCACCACCAGACCTTGAAATTGATTTCTTAAAAGACTCAGGAGCAGAATCAAAAATTATGAGTATTCCCACACGGAGGGAAATACAAACTAAACATCTAAAATTGTTACCTTCACAGAATTCAATTAAATTAGCTACAGCACAATGATCAAGCCTAAAAAACAATGGAAAAAAAACAACTATCCTCGTTCCCATTCGAACAATGGAACCAAACATGCTCATGAATAAAACGTTCAACCCCCACTATTAATACCTAAATAGCCAACTACACATAAAGGATAAATACACAAGAATGAATTACACATCACTCACAGTCCTTCCTGATAAAAAAACCTCCATTCCTTCAAAATTTTACCCTTTATTCAAGCAAGAACAAAAACACGTGAAACCATTATCATAATATGTAAACAATTTCTCAATATGTCAATTCAATCAAAACAATATCGATCAAAATAAACAACGACAATATATGTCCGATCTTGAACTAAAACCAAAACAACTTTTTTTTTCAAGTAACAACCTCATAAATCAAATGCACAAAAAATAAGTTCAGATATAATTTCTTTGCACGTATACAACACTTCTCCATATAAATAATGCTACCCCTAGGACTTTTAGGATATAGTGAAATCAATGCAACAATTTCTTCCACAGTAGAAACAGCTTTTAATGTAAAAATTTGATATATGCCAATCAACAAACCTCAATGAAGAACTACTATCAATTATTAGCATAAATAGGGATTCAAAACGAAACACAGACTACTTTACAAAAACAACCTATTTTAAACCAACATTCAAACTTTCAAAAAAAACAACTGAACAACAGAAATTCCTTACAATGTTCAATTTTCAACACTCCCAATTCACACAACAAGAGCTAGCAAAACTACTGCTTGAATACTCAAGGGCTTATGCCACATCTCAGTTTGAGGTTGAAAAAGTAAATTTACCGTTATACTTACTCCTAAAACATGACGCAATTTTCAAAAAACAACGAGCAATTAAAGTTCCAATTCACCTACAAGAAAAAGTCAATAGACTACTTGATTACAAGAATAATTTGAAATCAATTCCCCAGTTAATAATTAAGATCAACCGAGAGCGAACACATTCATAAACTTACGTTTTCCACTATATATGGATTGCCAAAACAATCATTACGAAGTAGATTTGTTGGGAAACTCTATATTTAAACCGATACCGTGTTCATCATCGATCAAGAACAACAGAAACCACTTTAAAAAATGTATAGGACAGACCTGTTTCCCTTAGTAGAAAAAAGAAAATTTAACCGATAGTATAAATTTATCAGGACCCCTACATTTCCATTCAAAGTTCACTATAAATCAAGTTTTTGATCTACAAGACACTCTAGATAACATACCTCTATCAAAAACAGAAACTGAAAAATTTTCCTTCCACCCTCAGAAAAAATGACACTGGAACTACTCCAGAAACATCAAAGTTTTGACCCAGTAACTAGACAACTCATATATTGGCACAAATATAAAATAGAACCTGTAAAAGAAGATATCACAATTGTAACATTAAAATACTTCTTAGATACTTTAGAAACTTTAATAACACAACCATAAATGAGAACGCAGATAATTTGAAATAACAAACAACCGGCTCATAAGTACCCAGTCTTCCTTAAACTAAGATACTCACAGCATTCCATATTTCACATTCTTTAAACACAAAAGGACACACACGATCAGAACAAAAACATACTCAACATTAATTCAGAATTTTTACTTTCCAAATGCACTAATTTGGAATAAAGTATGATGTAACCACTGCATAACATGTCAATGAAAAAAACCCTACCCACATCAGAAACAAATAGCAGAAAAACAAGACTTTGAAGGAAAAGTTTTATATTTGAACCACAGAATCTCATTTGATACATAAGGACCAAAATCATCATCCTCAGGAAAACTCATATGCAATGGTTATAGTTGTTGCATTTACACACTATGTAGCACTCAACCCTGTACCTAATTGTGATGCATATTAAACATATACAAAACTCTACGAGCACTGGATTGCAAAATTTGGATTACCAGTAACCCTTGTTACAGATAATGGCACTGAATTCATAACTTAAAAAAAAACATCACATTATGCCATCTTTATAACATCAAAACAAAACCTTGAACGTCTCATGTCCCATGGACTAATGGTTTAGTCGAAGGCATAAACTATTCACTACATAAAAACCTCATTGGTATTTCAATTGGAAATGATACAAAATACACAGAGAGGACAACAGACGTAAAAAAACTCCCCAAAGCTTACAATCCACAAATAACAACAAGTCTAGGATTATCAGCGTATGGAATGCTTTTCAGTCAAAAACCACGGAAACCAGTAATGTTCACAGCAAATTCCTCAAAAATGAACAAGGTTATTTTCAACCTACAAAAGAATCAATTTGCTATAATCTACCACTACATACGCATGATGAAGATCATTTCTACGACCCCCAAATCTTAAAATTAGCCTCTGGAACACACACGGGATGGATTTTAAAAAGAGATGAAAACACCTTGAAATTGAAAATAAAACAGCTAAAAAACTATTACAAAAGCAAAATTTTCAATCACAGATAAACTTACAATTTACACCGGCCACAAATATAAAAACCGGAGTATATGTCTTGATACCAAATTTGATAACACAAGATGAATATCTAACAAATTACAACCAATCCGAAAAGGACCGTTTCAATTTATTGACAAACCCACTGATGTAACATACAAAATTACTGACTCAAATAAAAAAAGTTAATAACGAAATACTCTTTTACCATATTACACACAAGAACACGCTCTTCACCAAAGAACACAATTATACTCCTTTACGGGACCCAAAAATCTACGACAACTCAGATGAGCTTAATCAACAAAATCTTGACTTAAATTGACCCACACAACTACTAGGTTCAGCAAGTAAAGAAACAAAAGCTGCCACACCCATACCTTACGATAAAATTTTACAAAACTTTCATCCCCTTATCTAAATTATTGAGGAAAGTTGAATTTCAGAAACCCCTTTCCATTTAATAAATCAATTTAAAACATTTTTGAACTTGACCATTTGTTCTTCTTCTTCTTTTCATATTTCATGCTAACAATCTTAAATAACTAGTTCAATTCTAGCCATTCAGAGTCTATCTAAACATCACCCCATTCTGACACCACTTCATTAGCCGACACATTGCACACATCAAACCTATCTGAAATTATAACTTGAAGACCTCCAGGTCAAAAAAAGCAACATGCTCTTTTTTGACCACTGAAATAAACAATATCTAAACGTTAAAGCCCTCCCCTTTCAAACACTACAAAAATCAACAATAATGTCTCAACCTACACTCCACATTTCCCCCAAAAAAAAATATTGCGTAAACCTAAAGAAAAAATAGACATGATCATTAAGCCTAAAGTTCATATAACTCCTGAATACCCTCAATCATCCAATAAACAAAAACAGAACTAGGAAGCTGATTCCTAGATCTCCAGTCTTGCGTCCAACAGAATTTGCCCATATCCAACCCACTTGTCAAAAAGTATTAAACAATTTGACTACACTCAATTTATAACTCGGAACAAAAAACAGTTTGATGGAACGTATCATTTTTCAAATGCTTCTTTCTCGAACAGCTCGTCTTCTAAAAATAATAATTATAAATCTTTTTTAAATTTCTCAATCTTTTTTTTTCAATTCAGTATAATATTCATCGAAGACACGCTTGAATTATTCACCCCCCCCCCCTAATAATTTTTTGCAATTTTTTTGTAATATTTTTTTTTCCTCAAAAAAGTCTTTGTCAATTCCTCACAAAAGTTTTTTCCTCACAAGAGTCAATATTGCAAGAACTATCTAAGTGTTCAGACATTTATTCAATAAAAACAGACATCCTACTTTTTCTAGTAATTTCCATAATTTTTCTAGTTTCCCTGATTCTGACAATATGTAAAAGTATTAAAAAACATTAAGCAACAATCCTCCTAAACATTTTCTTATAGAAGAGTATTATAAACAACAGAAATTTTATTTCTAAAAGAAACAATTATTCAAACATTTCAAAATTGCTAACCAACCATCAACACAACAATATCCACCGACTACAACATCCCAGGAACTTCCAACAACACCAACATCCAGTCAAAAATTCAACCACAACCATCAACACGCATTTCACTTCAACAAAAAAATTTCTACACATTTGAAGAAAGACATGCGTTGCTATCAGAACCTTTAAAACCCACAGCTCGAAATGCACTTCTAAGCGAACCGCAAATCGAAACAACATGCAAAAATTATCATTTTCTCCAACAAAACCATAATAGAACGAGACATCTTAGTCAAAACTAAACTCAAATATCTACAATAGATGGACAAATATTCCATCCCAGACAAAATTGAAATTTTACAACACCCAGAGTTCATTTTAACATACGCTCATCATCATCCCGAAATCCTCTGGATCTTTCCAGTAACTTAATTCAAAGTACCGCCACCATTACAACCAATTCAACAAAAAAGTACTTCAAACATCCCATCGGATTACTTAGGATCAACCCCCATATCTGAAAAAATTCGTGAAAACCCCTTCAACTCCCCACACCCAACTTCAACACAACGCCTCCCACATTGATTGACACAAGCTTTCACACAAGGTGAGCCAAACTTAGTAAATGACAGTGAAGATTACTCATTCGATCCATCTTTGTCACTACCAGAAACTTTATCACAACCTTCAGCACCTTCAACAACAAGTCAAACTCCAATTACAACTTTTCCAATAATTTTCTAAGCAAGTTTAGATGATACATAAAGAGAACTTTTAACCCAAAATATACCTCTACCTTTAGATTGGAAAACATTAGTAGCACCCCCTCCATTATTTGGTCAACATCTTGATAGCAACAGATTACATAACTTGGCACTCAGCAGACTAAAATACAGAAGCGATATTCTCAAAGACAAACAAGAACACAATATACAGAGCCCTACTCAAGACAATTTTACACTCAAATTTGAAATTACAGAAACATTAAAGAATTTAGTACATCACCCTCTACCTCTAGCTCCACCGAACATAACAGGTCAATCTTCACCTCCCCGTTCATCACAAAAGAACTTATCTACAAATACGATAGATATACAAAAAAGACACTTGGATACATAACATTCTATAACCCATATTCGAACAATGGGACAAAACAAGCTTATAAATAAACCTCTCAATCCCCACTATTAATATCCCAAATAGCCAACTGCATATGAAGGATGAATACACAAGAATGAATTCCACATCACTCACAGTCCTTCCTGATAAAAAACCTCCATTCCTTCAAATTTTTACCCTATATACAAGCAAGAACGAAAACGCGTGAAACCATTATCAGAATTTGTAAACAATATTGATAAAAAAAAACAACGACAATATATATCCGATCTTGAATTGGAACCATTAGATATTTTTTTTGAGTAACAACCCCCTAAATCAAATACACAAAAAACAAGTTCAGGTATAATTTCTTTGCACGTATACAACCCTTCTCCATATAAATAATGTTACCCCTAGGACTTTTAGGATATAGTGAAATCAATGCAACAATTTCTTCCACAGTAGAAACAGCATTTAATGTAAAAAATATCTTAAAGTTATTGGATATATGCCAATCAACAAACCTCAATGAAGAACTACTATCAATTATCAGCATTAATAGGGATTCAAAACGAAATACAGTCTACTTTACAAAAACACCTTATTTTAAATCAACATTCAAACTTTCAAAAAATACAACTGAACAACAGAAATTCCTTACAATGTTCAATTTTCAACACTCGCAAATCACACAACAAGAGCTAGCAAAACTACTGCTTAAATACCCAATGGCTTATGCCACATCTCAGTTTGTGGTTGAAAAAGTAAATTCACCGTTATATTTACTCCTAAAACATGACGCAGTTTTCAAAAAACAACGAGCAATTAAAGTTCCAATTCACCTACAAGAAAAAATCAATAGACTACTTGATTACAAGAACAGTTTGAAGTCAATTCGCCAGTTAATAAAGAAGAACAACCGAGAACGAACACATTCATAAATCCCGTTGTTATCTTCGCTAAAGGAGGATCATTAAAAATTATTCAAGATGCTAGATACCTCAATTCACTCATTGATGAATCTGAAGATAATTGGCCTATAGAACCATTTCAAGTAGTCCTCCCAGAAATAAACGGACAACACTTTAAAACAGCTGACATGAATAAAATACAATTCGTATGATAAAATTCCACTAGAAGAACAATCACGACGCTTAACACACTTCGTTATTGAAAATCAACAATACGAATTTGATAGACTTTTCTATAGAAATTCCATAAGACCAGCAGCCTTTTCAGCATTCATTAGTAAAATTTTTAGACCACTTGTTCTCAGCAAGAATCATATAACCTATCACGAGGATGTTTTCAAGTAATCGCAAGCAAAACACGAAATGTTTAAAGTACTGGAAAAATATTACCAAGTACTACTTATAGAAAACTTGATAGCAGCCCCAGATAAATCATAATTTTTCCCCTTGTTAAATTCCTTGGACTTTTTTTAAAGGAAACACAACCACTCCAATGAAATCTCTCATAGACGCAATTATAAAAGTTCAACCGCAATCAAAGAAAAAGAAAATCCAAGATTTTCTTGGAAAGCTAATTTTTTAAGAAAAGATGTCTATAAAAGGCAATGATACTTAGGACCAATTTATAATATTCTCAGACAAAAAAGTAAAATTTGAATGGACGACAGAGCACCAAAAACATTTTGAAAAAAAAAACACTTCTCTATGAAAAAATACCAAATACAATCCCAGATCCAGATTAACCGTTTCATGCCAAGTGCGACGCCTCAAAATTTATTCTAATATCAATTCTAATGAAAACTTAATGTCAATTCAGTCAATTTAGTCAATTCTAAAGAACTTCCCAAACTGACATAAAGTCTGGACTACAGGAAAAAATCCTGCATTATCAGATAACTTCAGTCGAAATACACCACTCGAAATGATAACAAGAACAACGACAGATGAAAAATATAAAGTTTTCGTTAGCAAAAGACGAAACATCACCAAAATTAGAATGCAAACATGCAGTAAAAACAGACCTTGATACTGCTTAGACATAAAATTTATGTTTTCCACTATATCTGGATTGCCAAAACAACCATTACGAAGTAGATTTGTTAGGAAACACTACATTTAAACCGATACCATGTTCATCATCAATCAAGAACAACAGAAACCACTTTAAAAAATGTATAGGGCAGACTTATTTCCCTTCGTAGAAAAAAGAAATTTTAACCGACAATATAAGTTTATCAGGACCCCTAGATTTCGATTCAAAATTCACTATAAATCAAGTTTTTGATCTACAAGACACTCTAGATAACATACCTCTCTCAAAAACAGAAACTGAAAAAACTTTCCAAAATACACAGAGAGGACAACAGACGTAAAAAAAATCCCCAAAGCTTACAATCCACAAATAACAACAACTCTAGGATTATCAGCGTATGGAATGCTTTTCAGTCAAAAACCACGGAAACCAGTAATGTTCACAGCAAATTCCTCAAAAAATGAACAAGGTTATTTTCAACCTACAAAAGAATCAATTTGCTATAATCTACCACTACATTCGCATGATGAAGATCATTTCTAGGACCCCCAAATCTTAAAATGAGCCTCCGGAACACACACGGATGGATTTTAAAAAGAGATGAAAACACCTTGAAATTTAAAATAAAACAGCCAAAAAACTATTACAAAAGCAAAGTTTTCAATCACAGATAAATTCTCGATTTACACCGGCCACAAATCTAAAAACCGGAGTATATGTCTGGATACCAAATTTGATAACACAAGATGAATATCAAACAAATTACAACCAATCCGAAAAGGACCGTTTCAATTTATTGACAAACCCACTGATGTAACATACAAAATAACTGACTCAAATAAAAAACAACGAAATACTCCTTTACCATATTACACACAAGTACACGCTCTTCGCCAACTAACACAATTATACTCCTTTACGGGACCCAAAAATCTGCGACAACTCAGATGAGCTTAATCAACAAAATCTTGACTTAAATTGACCCACACAATTACTAGGTTCAACAAATGAAGAAACAAAAACTGCCACACCCATACCTTACGATAAAATCTTACAAAACTTTCATCCCCTAATCTAAATTATTGAAGAAAGTTGATTTTCAGAAACCCCTTTCCATTTAATAAATCAATTGAAAACATTTTTGAATTTAACCATTTGTTCTCCTTCTTCTTTTCATTTTTCATGCTAACAATCTTAAATAACTAGTTCAAGTCTAGCCAATCACAGTCTATCTAAACATCACCCCATTCTGACACCACTTCATTAGCCGACACTTTGCACACATCAAACCTATCTGAACTTATAACTTGAAGATCTCCAGGTCAAAAAAAGCAACACGCTCTTATCTGACAACTGAAATAAACAATATCTAAACGTTAAAGCCCTCCCCTTTCAAACACTACAAAAATCAACAATATTGTCTCAACTTACACTCCACATTTCCCCCAAGAAAAAATATTGAGTAAACCTAAAGAAAAAATAGACATGCTCATTTAGCCTAAAGTACATATAACTCCTGAATACCCCCAATCATCCAATAAACAAAAACAGAACTAGGAAGCTGATTCCTAGATCTCCAGACTTGCGTCCACCAGAATTTGCCCGTATCCAACCCACTTGTCAAAAAGTATTAAACAATCTGACTACACTCAATTTTTTAACTCGGAACAAAAAACAATTTGATGGAACGTATCATTTCTCAAATTTTCTTTCTCAAACAGCTCTTCTGAAAATTATAATTATAAAACTTTTTTAAATTTATCAATCTTTTTTTTCAACTCAGTTCGTTATTCATCGAAGACACGCTTGAATTATTCCCCCCCCCCTAATAATTTTTAGCAATTTTTTTGTAATATTTTTTTTCCTCAAAAAAGTCTATGTCAATTCCTCACAAACAAATTTTCCTCACAAGAGTCAATATTGCAACAACTATCTAAGTGTTAAGACATTTATTCAATAAAAAAAGACATCTTGCTTTTTCTAGTAATTTCCATAATCTTTCTAGTTTCCCTGATTCTGACAATATGTAAAAGTATTAAAAAACATTAAGCAACAATCCTCCTAAACATTTTTTTATAGAAGAGTATTATAATTAACAGAGATTTTATTTCTAAAAGAAACAATTATTCAAACATTTCAAAATTGCTAACCAACCATAAACACAACAATATCCACCGATTACAACATCCCAGGAACTTCCAACAACACCAACATCTAGTCAACAACACCAACATCTAGTCCCACCGCGCTACACCCACGCTTTGTGACCACACTCCTATTTTTAATAAGAGGTACTCAAGGGTGAATAACTCTTCAAAATAACTGAACTAAAATAAAACGCTTTTGTGAAAACGACTAACTAAGATCATAGCCAAAAATTAAAATAACAAAAATTATAAAATGTAAATCATAATATGCAGTATATAGATCATCCACAACAACAAAGACAAACATCCAAAGACTAGACGATCCCATCACAATTCGAACAAAAAAATGGCTAAAACTAACCGACATGCCGCCCACCATCACGACTCAAAGGATTTGAAGTACGACTTGACTTCGCAGAAAAGGACTTCATTGAACCTCACCAAAGACCACATCGATGCTCAAGTATACGTACAGATCCGAGTTACAAGGCATCCCTTCCAAACACGAACTTCACGTCATTCCAAACGAGGCTGAACACAAAACAGTTCTCCACAAATACAAACAAAACTGACATAGCAAAGCATTTTGGATTTTGGAATCTGAACGATTTCAATGGGGATCGCATTCGTTGTCGAATGACAAGAAGATAACTTCCTGTCCATCAACCCAGCGTTCTGGAACGTTTCTCTTGACGAGAAATTATGTCGACGATTCTAGTTTCCTGGACCTCTCTTCTCCAAGGTACACGAACAAGAAAATGATGTTCGCCAAATACCAACGTTCATCATCCATCCTTCAATTGCAGAACAAAAGAGATAAAACTCAAAAAACTCTGTAAACCCCAGATGGGTGGAATTTGATCTAAACTAAATTTTATTATTTATAAATTAGATATTTTACCACTGTAAATTATTTAATATTAACCAAACACAATCCATCTAACTAACAACCTTGTAATTTCAGCACCAGAGAGATTTGAATTTAACTTAGAAATTAGTTGCCTCTCCTCGAGATCTTCAGCAGCCGCAATAAAACCAGTATACTCTAGATCTATTGAGCCTAGCAGAGACTAGTTAAACACCCTGAGACTAGTAGATATAAGAGTAAGATTAGGATCGGTATTAGACTAAGAATTTGCACGAATCTATCCGGCCGAAAATAAGATTGCGTGACGAGCAGACGGATACCTCTCCGAAATTCTTCTATGAGATATACACATCGTATATAACTCATCTGGTGCGACCATAAGTCTCAAAACAAGACCTTAAAATAAAATTAGCTTTGACTTAACCAAAAATAGATTAGAAAATAGACGAAACATTTTCAAAATGTTACACGACAGTAATTTAATTGAATGGTCTCTACGACTCAATAGATCAGAGCCGCTATTCCGTACAATACGAGAACTACCCGGTATTGGAAAAAGACCTCGGACAAGAGACGATATACGACTACATAGAAACTTGCCATTTAGTTTCATGGTCGTACGGCAAAAGTCAACGCAAATTTTTATATTTAGAATCTTATTAGCAATGAATTTAGATTTTCAATTGCAAACATAAAATCTTGAAGGAAATTTTCAATGATTATATCAGGCGCTAAATAAAATTATTATTGTTCAATAACAATTTATGAAAACATCTCAAATCGGTCTTTCTAACTCTGCGGTACTATAAAAAACAAAAAACAAAAAAGATATTTCACAAAAGTTTATCTTAAACTTATATCCCTTAAACTTAGTTTTATTCAATCTTAAAATCAGATCATCAAGGCTTTCCTTGGATCTAATTTAATTTTCTATTTTATATTTATAATTCTGATCATCAAGCCTTATCATTGGATCAAAAAGAACAATTTTGTTCTCCCCCACCCACTTATCAAGTGTCTAACGACCTCAAACGTCGATTCACTACCCAACCTTTTCAATAGACCTAGGACTAATAGAAACTTTTAAAATACTAACCATTCAAATTAAGCTAAACAGTGAAGAACTTCGGTTATTCATCCTTCACTTGACCCCTCCTAACCAAAAAATCAAAAAATCGTAAGGACTAACAGTCTAGGAAATAAAAATTACTAAAAACAATTTTGCATCCATCATCCTAAATTTTATGTCATTGAAAAACCTAGGAAACAAACAAACAATCGTAATACACAACTGCGAATTAGACAATCAAAAATACGATCTTGTAATAACCCCACATACACAAATAGTTGAATACATTTATACAAAAAGACAAACCCTAAAAAGAAAAATTATAAGTAAACAAAGACAAATAACACAAAAAAATATTCAAGACAGAGAAATGCATTTTCAGAATCAGAAATCAGTAGTCTAGATGCACTATACAAAATAGAAGACACAATAAATAAAACTTATACAATCAAGGATCCAGTATAATTTCCCGATTCAGAAACTTCTTCAATCTCATCGAAAAAAGGAAAGAACAGAATAAAAAAGAAACATAAACACAAACCAGTACATTTATACATTTGGAGTCGACCAATAAGATATATTAATAATTATATATTAACAGTAATCAAACAAAAAAGTGAGCAGCACTCACAGTGATGAAAGTCCAGAAGAAGAAACAGTTTTTTTTCTTCATAATAAACTCACTAAATGATAGAGGACAAACACGATTTTGCAAAAATTTACTCGTAAATTTGTTTAAGCCAGGAATCAGTCCATGTAAAACAGAAGTTCCAGATATAAAAATTAAAAGACAAACCATAGAACATTATTTAAAAGAAATATATAACCTAACACAACAATACGGAATCTACACCATAAAAATCCGTACACCAAGACCATTAATAAATATAATATTCAAACAGACGATATTGATTTAGAATTTTCAAATGTATTCACAGAGTACATCAAAAGCATACAATATCACAACTCACAGAGAGCAAATTTGATATTCACCAACGAAGTCTTTGCAAAAATGAATACTATTTATCTATATTAGAAAAAACAGAAGCTCAAAGCACATCACCAAATCAAATATCAAAACACACAAAAGTAAGAAACGATAACGCCGTATTTTCAGCATTTTAAACGCAATTCATGAAAAACTTACCAACAGTGATATTTCACAAAACACTAAACATGATTTACAAAAAATACTAGCATGGTTTATAATTGATTTTTTTTACGCACAACATCGACTTAATTGAACAAGCAAGAAAAAACTTTAGACCTCAAAGTACAATGATGACACTGTCATTGCATAACAATCAGATTACGTTTGGGACCCTGAATGGTCTAACCCATTGTTTCTAAACATCCCAGTTGACATTTCCAGTCAAGCAATAAATACAGATTATGTAAAAATAATACCATTAACAATTGATGCAACACCTTTAAATTATAATACATTTTTACCTGATACACAAAATAACAGTTTAAAATCAACAGTTATACATCATGAAAACCTCAATGGAACTAGAAATCTTACACAGCAAGATATTCAAACACCAGCACCCTTCATAATTGAAGAAATAAATCACACAACAGTAACAACTACACAACAAAGTATCTCATCAATACATCCGAATCTTACAAGGCCAAGAAATACAAACACAACACTAGCACAAGTAACTCACAATCAACCGTTAAACCCTCGGTTGCCTCTAAATATTCACATATGGATTACCAGACATACAGACCGATGAAAAAACCGTCACGAAAACGGAAAACATTTACAAGGAGTAATTTTGCAGAACATAATTATAATTACACACATTCATCAAAACCAAACTACCTTCATCGAAAAAACAACAACCACGTATCTTCTAACTATGGGAATCTCCCAAATACAACAACCAATTCAATGAATTTTCAAAACAATTCACACCCTCTACAAGATCACAGTGAAAATTACCCATTTTTCCAACAAAATAAAAATAAACAGCAAACACCTTATTACACAAATTATTTATCGTCTGATGATGATCACTATTTTCAACCAGATGTTTTTGCGTCATAAAAGCAAGAATTTTGCACACAAAGACCGCGACAACTTCAACCATCCCAAAATATGAAAATTTATCCACAAAATCCAACAGATATACAAAATCACCAACCAATGCATTTACCAAACTCAATTAACACACAATCTTTTCAACCTGTACACTTACAAAACCCAATGACTATGCATTCCAATCAACCAACCCAGATGCCAAATGAAATACCATTACCATACTACCTACAACAACACGAAATAACAAAAAATCAACTAACAAATTTCTCACAGATACCAAATGCCGCAGAATCACTACAAATGACGATGAACCCATATCTCATGGGAGGATCATCAATAACATCCAATAAACCATTAGTGTTATTCACAGGAACAGACCCTGAATACTCAGTAGAAGATAACCTAAATGCAGTCACAGCAAATCTAACCTTGATTATAGGACCTGAACCGATTAATACACCACTTCATCAAAATTGGATACATAGACGCACCGCGTTAATGTAAACAACACTAGATGGCGCAGAGCAAAAATGGTTTTCAGTACTACCTATAGGTATAAAATCAGATTGGAGAAGATTCACACAAAAATTTTCAAAAGTGTTTGATTCTGAAAGAAACAAACAACCTCAAAACGTTTTGTGCAATGAAATTTGCAGATTACCAAATGAAACAATTAAACAATTAGCATTTAGAATCGAAACACTAGTACGAAAAGCATATTCCCTCAATACACATGATTACAAGAGTACAAAAATGACAGAAATTTTTATGATAACCTTAACACCACAACTAAGGAAAATAACAATAAAGAAAAGAGCATCTCATCCTTCCTCATTTCGAGAACCAGATTTAGATTTTAGAAAACTAGTAGATAAACTAGAACAAGCGGAAATTCAAATGCAACTTGAAGAGACGGCAAATCTAAAACTGCAGTATGTTAATCGGATCGAAACAAAGACTCCACATATAAATAACACACAACAATCAGATATTGACCTATCTGAAAGAATCACTGAAATTCTAAACATCTATGAAAGCAACCCAAATTTTAAGGGTAAACCATCTTTCGAAAAATGGTGTAATTATTGCCGAAGATACGGACACAGTATTTCCGCATGTAGACAAAAACAACAAGATAATCAGAATAAACCTCAAAAGCACAAAGAACCAAATAAGTCGTTTTATCAGTACATGAAAAAAGATCAAAACCTACCAAACAAAAATATACATAATAATAAAAGCTCTGGAAAACCACTTCCAAGCAACCCAAATTATTCTACAGACCAATCGTCATATAACTCTCGTTATAGAGGGAGAAGAAATAAATGCGTATGTATGTATGTATGTATGTATGTATTGTAACAGTTGTCTACTTCGGTCCCATATGAACTTAAGAAAAATAGGCCCTATAACCATTGGCTAAAAAGTCAGGGACACTATCTCTTGTGTTTTTCTACCTCAAAACGGTCGGAGCCAATTCCGTTCACTTGCGACCTGAGACTAAAACCCGTTACAGCTTAAAGGCCACTACCAAAATACCACCCCCCACTCTAGAAAAATGAGAACGTCCCCTTACTTACTCTCGAAATACCCAAAATACACGAACGCCGTTAAAAACAGGGTCGGAACAATCCTTATAGCTATTTTTTATTAAACAGTGGAACTTTGATCCATTTCAGATGGATCAACCTAAAACTCACCTTATCTCAAGATAACAATCATAAAACACACTCGGGAAAATTAAATTGAGCACTCACATATCGGCATACTTGAGAATTGGAGTAATTAAATTAACTTGTGACTCTAGCATAAATATAATTGGGTATAACTTGAGAAGTTTGCTATTAATGAGTCCCAATCAAAGGAAATGAGTTCTTACTCCAGAACATAGTTTTGGGGTCTGAACCATTGGGAGACTTCAGTTGTCTACATTTCCTCTGAAGGTTCACTCTGGTTCAGCTGGATTCCGATGTACTTTCGCGATTATTCTGTCTTCTATATCAAGATAGGAGAGCTCTACTCTCGTGTTTTACTAGGATCTCGGAAAATGCGAGTAGCAATTTCCCGCTGTTTTTATTTGCCACTTTCCCGCAATTGTAATTCGATCGTTCTGATTTTATTTCTGATATTTTCAGTTGTCGCGAGAAAGTTGGGCATGACATGTGCAACTCGAATTTATGAAAAATTCAAATTGACCCCAAAATCCTGTTTTTCTCCACACTGCTCAAGGTCCAACTTCCAAATACGACCGACTGGCACATACTCCCCGGACTCAAGATCGATGTCCTCATCGCGTGTTGCCGTCTGTCAGTGAATCCCCAAAACTCCGAGTGTTGCTCAAGGTACAGTGCCAGTGGTCATTTACAGAAGTTTGCAGCATACTTAAGTTTATCTACACCCCGAAATTCACGACTATATAAAATTTTCACACTATCGCTAAACAGCAATCAAAATCTTCATAAACCTGCACCTTTGAATTTTCGGCTTTGTAAGCTAATAATTTTTAATATTTCTTTTGTCCTATTCAACCAGGAAATTGTCATGCAGCTTTTTGAATTATATAGTAACAATGTCTCATTTGTTAAAATTTCACTTTCGTGAACCCAGACTTCATCCGAGTTCACCCTCGAGCCCCTTTCCTTCCCTCTCAAGACTTAAGACTCTAGAATTTCCCATTGAGCCACCTGCTCATCTCGCGTTCTTCGCCTTCGAGTACTAGGCCCAGACGCATCTGACACCGCAATCTGTTTCATCAGTGCCTCTTCATCATCGGAGCTAATTACGATCTTCTCCCAAGCCTTCAGCTGTTCATAAGACCGCATCCATTCCCTCTGCTCCTGCAACCTCTTTGCTTGGTTGGGCCAACTCTTCACCCTCGACTCCCAATTCAAACAGAAGGAATTGTGCAGACTCAGGCTCACGTTCTTCGCTAAGTCTTCTCCCAGTATCGACTCTCTCGCCTTAGTATTATCTTTTGACACCCTTCCGACTCTTTTCCATCCCGTCGTGATCGCATTTCGATGGGTCAGCAGAGGTCTCTTGAAGGCTTCTGGTCCTATCTCGGCTAGGAACTGTCGATATTCCTTCTTCCACATCCCATATCAGGCAGAGGTTTGCGTGATCCGGATACCACACCGTTCGTGCCAAACAGTGGCATGGGCAATCCCCATGTGTTATGTCAATGCTCCGAAGGTTGCGCTCTCCCGAAGCTTCTAGGAGAGGCTCAAGTTCCATCATTTTCTCGTGTATCGCATCGTTCTCCTCCATGTTTGGAGCACCACTCATCGGCTTCCCGATCACGTTCTGTCTCTCGTGGTCACTTGTGTTTTCACTTTCCAAACCCAGAAGTTCTTCCCCCCAGATTTCACTCAAGTCGTCCCTCTGCTCTCCCGGCACTGTTCGTCAGTTTTTTCTCAGTAGCCTGTGCGAGTGATGCGACATCCGAGCCAATCTTACACACTTGGGCACCGAGAAGGCCTTGTCTATTAGTACCCTTTGGCTGGTTACCTCCACCATCGCCATGTGCAGTGGGTAGTGGCTGCCGCATAGGTTGGCCATCACTGACCCCACTAGGGACTTCGCATTTGATGGCAGACCATAGGCTTCACTCATGCGAAATCCCATTTCCGCCTCGAGTCCAACCTTCCGGCTTCTGATGTGTTTCGGGGTTACCTGCAACACTCCAGGCCATGATTCCACGCTCATTGCGGTCACCAAAAGGTGTTCAGACTCTAGTCTCTCCAGTGACTGCAGACTGCACATCCTTGAGAAGAATCCAAGAGCTGTTGCAATGTTCACGGTGGTATTCGCGTAACACTCAGCCACTATCTGTACTTCACTCTTCTCCCTTTCTGTGATGTCTTCAAACCAAGTGACAAGGTCTTTTTTTGAAAGGACTGTATCCTGACGCATGATCGTCCATCACAAGTGTGCTCTCCGCTCCCACACGTCAGTTCAAGACAATTACCTGGCTCCATCTTCTTCGCTGACCCTAGTTTACCCGTCGCTTCACCCGACCCCCTCACCTGAGGCAAGATCAGCTTGTGTACTATACCCAATGTTGCTAGGTCTTCGTCTCTTGTCGGTGCCAGCCTTAATCGTCCTGTGACCTCCTCGATCAGGCTTGCGTGGGGATGCGGGCACCAGGAGGGTCTTAGCAACTTCCACACCACTCCCAAATTCGTTACCAACAAGCTGTTCCCGTTGCCCATTTTCAATTCTACTCTTTTACTTCAGCGCGGCACGCTTATCACCTCTGGTGTTTTCTCGAGAATCATGCCCCAGCTTGGTCTCTCTCTTCCCACTGTGTTTATCTCTATTATCTTCTCCGTCCAAAACTTCAGTAGCTCCGCCACTTCGTGGTTCCTGTGAGCGCCTCCGGCTTCCGAGTCCAAGAAGGGATTGTACGCTATCCCCATTCCTCCAGACACATACTGATATTCTCCCTTCTTGTTGGGTTTCGAGTACTCCTCTGACGAGGCCAAGTTACGGTGCACGTCATGTCCCTCCTCAAACTTCTTGTTATAAAACCTCCGTATCTCATCCAGCTTTCTGTGACTCTCAAGAGACTGCCTGGAACCATCCTCCTTCTCTATCCCAGTACTCTGGTACACGTTCAGGGTGACTGCTGAGATCCTCCTTTCCATTGTCTTACCTCCGATTGCTCTCTGCTGGCAAGCTTGGACGGTATTATTGGTCATCACCGACATTATTCACCTCAGAAAACAAGTAGCTTCTTTCCTCCTTGAATTGTCTCTGGCGACGTGTTGCATCAGCATTTGATAAACTTCCAAATTCTTGCCACCCAGTTTCAACTTGTCATGTGAGGTCAACGTCTCAAATTCTTTTCCCACCAGGCTCCACGCAAACATCAGCTGTCCCGCTGGTCTAACGAAGGGATTCGCCATCAACGGCGACGCCGATGAGGATGTCCTCATCGCTTCCTCAAAATGATCCCTTAACAAGTTCTGCCAAGTTCTTTTCAGTTGGCTCCCCACTTCTAACTTGTTAATCTCAGCCTTCTGCTAGGTAGCCCAAAAGCGTCGCTTGCGCGACACTCCACTATCAAGGTTCTTTAGGCAGTCTTACAGCTCCTTCAATGTCTCCAGAGCAACCCACCACGGCCGGGAGTTATTCCTCGTTTTGTTTTTCTCAAGAGGATCACTAGTCACCTGCTTCCCGGTGGCCTGGTGTTCACTTGACTGCTGTCTTCCACTGTGCCAGAACCATGGGAGCCGTCTCTCTCAAGTTTTTCTCTGAGACTGCGTCCGCTGAAGGACGACACAATCCTTCTACCTCTCTCTTTCTCTTGCGAGACCTCACGTCTCTACTTGGGGACGTCATTGTTATCATTACTGATTCGATCTCCTTGTCTCTATCCAATCCTTCCAATTCTTGCCTCCCCCTGCTCGAGCCTTAAGGATATTAGTACTTTTAATTATATTAATAGTTTCAATCTTATCCCCCCTTACATCTTCAACTATTTTATCGACAGTTTTTTGTTTCAGAGTAGAGCTGTCTTTACATTCATCATCTCTGGTCTTCGGTTGCGTCTCTCTCAACTCGACCATCCTGCTCAACAGCTTTTTTCTTGCCTTTTCATCCAGCCCAGTTGCCATCAGGACAAGTTCCCCGAACTTCACCACCGCGTTCCACAGCTCTTCTTTGACGTTGTTTAATGTGGTCTCGCTGTTCGCCTCTCGGTTAAACTCCCTCAAGAATTCTCGCCAAGCTTTCTCATCCATAGTCCCTAGGAACATGGCTTTGTTCCCTACGTAGGTATTTTTTTCACTTTCTTCTGCACTCCAGAGTATCATTCCCGTGTTGGAAGTCTCGCTCGTCAGTGGTAACTCCAGGTTCTTACGAGGGGATGAGGTCAGAGGTGGCGTGGCAGTGTCTGCCCAATCGTCTCCGCTCAGATCTATCAGTAGTTCCAGGGCTCTGAAATCCTCCTCCGCTTGTTTTGGTTCCGGCGTGTTTTCCACTTCCATTTCCTCTCCTGCTTCACTGAGAGTCTCAACCATGCTTTCTTCTTCTGACTCGGCTCTCCTCCTCTCAAGTATCCTCTTAAGCCGGTCTTCTACGGGACCGCTTCTCTTGTCTCCAGGGGTGCCCACCGACAGGGGTGATGTTGTCGCAGGGTCTGACTTTTTGTATTCCGTCAGAGCCACATACAACGGGCCTGCCGCATCCAGCTCCTTCCCTTCCTGTCTCATCTCCACCTGTTCTAATCCGTAAGGCGCCCAATATTTTCTTGTGGAAAACGTCATTTCGTCATTTCGCGCAATGTGCCCTTCTTCTACGATCATCCTGCCATCGTCCCACACCGGTAACATGTTTTCTAAACCCGCCCGATCGAGCGTTCTCAAGATCTATCGCACTTCAAATTTTGGAGGCAATGAGCCTCTCATCTTTTTCGCTTGGGTCGTCCACGAGTTTATTTTTACATCACAGGTGTGGAAATAGACCGCTGCTGTAACTCCCTTTGCTGCCTCTCTGCCGCAGCTCTTGCGAACAGGGATGGGACCACCAGGGAATTATTCATTCCCAGGGTCATTCTCCTGACTGTTGAGAACTCAGGAATGGTTGGTGGCAAGATTTCCCTCCCTAGTATCGCCCCTAGCTCCCTTTTCACCAACTCGAAGCTCTTCTTCCATGCGCGAATTCTCAAGATCTTGGGATAAGTCTCAATGGGGCCTTCACGTTTTCCCCCCATTCTGCATTGCAGTTGCCCCCGGAAAATAAACACCACCAACTCGGGATCACTCATCTTCCCAAAGAGCACCGTGTTACTCATTTGTGCCCTCAGCACCTCTTGTCGACACCAGTTGAGCGCTGTCCCATCCAACACACTTATTAAGCTCAGGTGTACCACAGAGTTGCGGTAAGCCGCGACTAGAGGATCCGGAAATGCGTACGTGACCGCTGGTCCGTAAATACAAGGTACAACCTCCTCCAGACCCCTGATCATTCCCACTGGGTCAGATCTCATTGTCAGGCACAGGTCTGTCAGTAGAGGTATGCCACCATTCACCTCCTTCCACTCATCTCTCGTTTTCGGGTACTTCTCCTCGCCGGTAATATGCCGATTCTGCATCAGGAGTTATTCCACCAGCAGAGTCTTTAGTCCCGCAGCACATTTGTACGAGTAGGTATCTATACTCGAGTGAGTCTTCTCCATCGACAGGGGCTCCCCATATTTCATCAAGCGATGAAATGACATCAGTTCACCATGGTCAGGAGGACCAGTGCCAGATACCCATCGATCTGCAGTGTCTCCACACCCCGACTGAACATATACGCTGGGCCCATGTTAAACAGATACCTTGGGTCAACCAGGTACCGGGCCAGCAAAAGGCTTATGGGCATGCTCAATAGTTCTTGCAGAAAGGCCCCGAAAATGGTCTCTTTTGCACTGAATACTCCAGCCATAAATTCCTTTTCCCAACAAGGACTCAAGAATTTCAGGATCTCGTGATCCTTTCTCGTCCTTAGCTCGCCCTTTGCGTGCTCCTTCCAGAATCCCCCGATGGTGACCTCGTTTGCACCGTCATCTCCCTACTCTCGGATACCTCCAACTGTTCCTGAAGAAATCCCCAGATCTGCTTCACAAGAGGTGGGGCGTTCTCCCTTGTCTTGTCCGTGGCGTTTTCCAGCCTTGGTGTTAGGAACGGCTACCTGCCTCTCACTTGTGTTAGTCGGTATACCATTGACTCCAGTTGTTTCTCAATCGCAGCCACATTCTTTCTCTCGTTACTTGGTCCCCATGACCTGCTGGTAGAGCTCGTGATGATCAAGTCCATACTCCGGAACCACAGGCTGGCAGTCAAGTGACTTATTATTGGGTGGTCATCCCCTATTGCCGGACTGAGCTTGAGTTGTCTGCCGAAGTTTAAGATCTCGAGCAAGAGGACTTCATCCGATACAATGAGGATATCTGCTTATTCATAGAATCCCTTCAACGTTTGGGACACGTCCTCCCACGCCGCCGCCAATTCTGACTTGCCAATTCTGACCATGCGTTCCCTTCGGCTATTTAGACCAAAATAGCGTATACGAACTGCAGAGCAGGGGGCATGCTCGCGTACACTGGAGATGGCGTGAAAACCACTCTTGTCTTAGGCCCAAATCGGGAACTGACATTTTCCTGCACCTCGTTCATCGCGTCAAATAACGTCTTGATAGCCTCCCAGATTTTCTTCGGCGCAAGCTCATCACTTTTGAGTTGCTCAAGAAATCCAGTCGCATGCAGGTGGTCGTTCATCCCTGCGAACAGCAGTAACTCTGGTTCACAAGGCATCTCCGACTTTATCGCGACCACCGGGGTCAACATCTGATTCAACTCCGCACCTGGCAGCGAGTATACCAGGGTTTCCGACCAGAACAACTTGGGAGACGTTCCCTCGAACTCCGATCCCGCTACGATGATCACCCTTGCGGCTGCTGGATCTGCCCTACCATAAACTGCCAAGGTCTTGGCCAATTGGGCACTCCCGCACGGTTTGCCATATCTCGGGTCGTCTGCCAACCTCGCACCCTCATAAACGGCATCTGGCAGTTCCATCTCTTTTGGGTCCAGTAGCTTGTCCACTACCCTCAATTGCGCGGAAGTTGCCAACCTGATTCTGGCAATGCTCGTTCGGTGCTTAGGGGGCTCCACTATGAGTCCCGGAGTCCCCATCAACTTGAGAGGTCTGTAGATTATCGGTCCCATGACCGATCTTATGGGAATCTCAGTCCGATTAGCCGCCTCCATCTTTCTTGCTCTTGAGAAATGCGTTTCGTGGGCCTTTAACCAGTCCACGCATTGGTGTCTACTCAAGTCCTCGTGCGACACGTGCTCGAGGCCCAGAGCTTCCGCCAACTCTTGTCTACACTCCAGGTCCTCCAGGTCCAGCTCCTTTACCTTCTCCAGATATCTCGTACGGCTTGTCTCCGCCGGTCTCTCCACTCTCTTGCTCTCTACCAGTACCACCGAGGACACTACCGAACTTTGGGGCGTTGGTGAAGTTGCTTCCTCGGCCTTCATCGGCGCGGAACCCGGTAATCTGGTCCGGCTGCTTCTCGAGCTGTCTATAGAATCGACCCTGGCCCCCAGGCGACAAGACGGGGTTCTTGTGGCAAGGAAAGGGGGGTTTGGAGGTGGGCCGAATGTTAATTGGGCCGTCTCAAGCAAATCTGCCTCCAACGCACTTATATGCCTTTCGAAAACATCGTTCAACCATTCCACTCCACTAGGCCTGTCGAAATAGATTCCATCTGAGGATGCATTTTCTGGGAAGGATCGCTTCACCTGCTCGACTACGTCCAGCAATCCGATGGGAAGGACAACATCGCGTGTTGGTCAGCCTTCATATTGTAAGTGATGGTACAAACTGTGAGTATGGCTGCTTCCATTTGGATCCGCCACTCCTCAAGGATACAGCTCATTTTGTCATTTAGCCTCATGACCTTCCTTGACTCTCCTCTGGACACGTCGTTGGTCCCGATCATTAAATTCACCTTTTTTTCTCTTTCAATTGAGTATAGTTAGGTCGTCAACTTGATTTAACAAATCAATCTGAAAATAAAATTCATTTTTCAGACTAAGATGTTATGTTCCTAGCCTAAACCCCCCCATTATTGTAGTTAAAACCTTATCCCTCCGTTCGTTCAACTAGAATAATTCAATCGGAGGTTTTTTTAGAGCATGCAGATTCATTTTATGTTTTAGCACCGTCAATTCTCTAAAATTTAATTGTCATGCTAATCGCGTTTTAAGATCCTTTGACCTGTTCCGTGCCCCAATACCTAACTTGAGACCCTTATACCCCACTTGAGACCTCCCATGTACCCGACTCAGTCGATACTCCAGTAGTATTTCTTATGCAGATGTACCATTATCTCCGTTTCTGCGAAGACCACGTGTAGGATGGCATATAACTCGCTTGGTCATACACAGGCATCGAGACCTCCACTATCCCTCTTTCAATCAAGAAGTCTCGCAGTCTGGTTAGTGCTAACATTTTATTGACCCTCGTCACTAGGAAGCACAGGTATTTGCCTGGGACTTGTGCTACTGAAGGGGGAAGCGCAGCCATTCCTCCCAGCCCCGGTCTCTGTCTGAATAGAAACTCCACGTTCTGGTATTCTCTATTGAAGTCGGCCTCTAGTCTTGATTTGAAGCTCATGATTGCGCCGTGATACAGATCGCGCTAGTCCTGTCTGACAGAATGAAGTCGCTGTCCGTTATCAGGATGTTCTCGAGTAGTCGTTGGGTATTTCAAACTTCGCTTTGAAATTCCGTCCTATGGTAGGCTCAGCCTCCTCCCCGTCCAGTTCCATTTCGCTCGTTTCTCTCACATCCCTGAGTTTCTTTATCATCAAATTTTCGGTGTGGGTAAGTCCTGTCCCCACTCCCCGTACAAATATATTTATCGATGTGCCCGTCGGTGATGCCGGGTATCAATTATCTGGTGGAATCATGAGCTGCATGTCTGTTGCTGTCCCACCGAAAAGGGAATCCTCCGTTTTCATGTGTTTTCCCGCTGACACGTCGACCTGTTGGATGCTTTGCCCTTCGCCGCTTCCGTTCTCGACATCGCGCATCCACTCTAGTATCCTCAAGTTCGTATTCTCTCTCCTCTCTATCTCGCTCTGTTCCAGGTCCGTCTCTTGTTCTGGTGTCGAGTAGTCTTCCTGCGGGTAGTGGTCACTATCATTGATAAATTGCCATTCATCGTCGGCTGCTACTTCGCCTACACTTAGTAGCTCTTCGCTAAATTCATCCGGCCGTATCTTATCAATCAAGAAGTCATCTCCGTACCTGTTGTACCTCATGCTTGTTCGTTTGCGATTGCCACTCCTAGTCCCCGCTGGTATTGGCGAGTCTGGTTCCGCCACCTTGGCACCTCGCCCTGCTCCGGATTGCTCCAGTCTTCTTCCACAAAGGATTCCGCCTCAGAGTCCGCTTCTATCTTTTCATTTTCATCCAAACTCAAGTCCTCGTTTCCATCATTTTTCTCTCTGGTGCCTTTTTCGTTTACCTCACACGCTGGCTCCACCAGTAAGTACTAAAGTCCCTCCATGTCCTGTGGTAAGCACCAGTCCTCTGGGGATGGGACATGAGGCTTCAGATTTTCATAATGCGCTGCTCGCCCCATACTTAAGCGGTAGAACCGTCCTTGTTGGTGTACCTCCGTTATCATGTAAGCTTGAGGCGACGTCTTTTTCCCTTCGTATTCCGCGTAGAAGAATGTCAGAGGCATTGCTCTCTCCCTACCCGTTAACATCATGAAAGGACTGATACCCGTTGTTGAGTGCTGCTTAGTGTTGTGCGCCCCTACGACTTGCGGCAGATATTTATCGCAGTCCGTCAAGTATCTTGAGCAGTATACCCTCAGCGTGTTCACCAACGTTCTATTTTGTTTCTCTACCAACCCGTTTGTCTGAGGATGGTAGGTCGTTGAGTGTGCCTGAGCAATGTGTGACCTCTTCATCAACTCTTTCGTCAAGTCCCCCACAAAGGCTTTGCCGTTGTCTGACTGAAAAGTCATTGGAAAACCATACCGTGATAACCAATGCGTTATCAGGTGGTCACAAGTCTCATCTGATGAGGCTGTCTGACACGGCACCACTTCTGCCAACTTTGTGAAGTGATCTAATATAACCAGTATCTGGTTATATCCCGACTTTGTCATGCAGATTTGTTGATGGTCTATCTGCACAACCTCGTTAAATTCCGAGCTCTCAACGGACTTGAGTGGGAACTTCATTTTCCTTGGATCTTCCACTTGCAGGCATGTCAGGCATGCATTCACCTATCTCTCGCAAGCTTTCCTTAGTCCTGGCCAATCAAACCTGTGAAGTATTCTCTGTTATACTTTGTCTATCCCCTGGTCCTCCATTTGATCGTGCGATCTGAATAACACTTCATTCTGATACACTTGTGGTGATATGATGAGGTTGTGCTTGTGTAATATATTCTCCTGATCTTTTCTCTTGCACGCTACCACCCCATCAGCTGTGTGATAGAGTAAATCTTTTCTTTCTTTGTAGAACTGGCTCAAGATCTTGTAGCTGTCTTCCTCCAGGTCCCCTTTCTCTTTGGACGCCGTCCGGATCCATTTGGAGAGGTTACTTGTCATCTTGTCATTCTTTTGGGCCATTATCAGGTCCAACAGCCTATATCTCGCTTTGACATGCTCTTTTAGTGCCATGATCTGTCCATTCATTTCCCCAGGGTTGTGGATGTCATCCTTCAGCTTCACGCATACTATCCTCTTCATGATCTTCCCATCATTTCCTGGCACCAGATTTGTTCTAACATTTGAGTTGAACGATAGTTCCCTGAATGGTTTCCTCGATACCGCAATTTCTCAAGTTCTTCACCTCCTTGTACTTCTTGTTTATCCGAGTTGTACGTTCCTGAAGAGGGATCTGTTTGTAGCTATCTGTCGCAATGTCTCATCTTCTTCTCTGCCAGTATCATGCAAAGACTATCTTGATCATCGCTGCTCTTTTCCGAGTCTTCATCCCATTCTTCACACTCCCCGGACAATTTTTCTTCTCCAGTATCTTCTTCCTCTGTGGACGTGGACCACTCCCCGGACTCTTGACCTAGTCCCAGGTGTTCAGCTTCTTCCTTAAACGCCACTTTCTTTTTCCTAACTCGAGTCCGCTCAAGTATGTCATCGGGGATTTTGTCAACCAGTGACTGCACGACTTCTTTGCCATCAGGATTACCTCCTCTTAAAGAGTCTTCGATGACAACCGTTTCATCCCTTCTCAGTATCGTGACTTCCTGTTCCTCCGTACCCTTTCTTTCGATTAAGGGTTCATCATCTGCCAGTTTTTCGAGTAATCTCATCAAGTCTTCATCTATCTGAGTATCTGCCGGTTCTACCTGGTTGAGATCATAGCCCTTTGCCTTGAGCGTCTCCCTCAAAATTTTTGACTTGAGCGTTATCCCTATCGGCATTCCTCGTGTCTTCGTCAAGATTGTTTTCTCTGGAGGCTCTTTTGGTAATTCGGGGTGAGCTTCTATCGGTTTGCCTGACTTGTCGAGCCATCTCGTGAGTGGCAGACTATCATACGTTTACTTATCGATGAAGGAGAAGCCATCTTTGAGTTCAGGCCTATCCGCCTCCATCTCTTTCTGTCTCTCGTAGAACTCCGTCTTCTTACTCACGCTATCGGCATTCTGATGTTTGTTTCTTGTTCTATGCTTAACTATCATGTTGTAACCATCCAGGCGAACTATCCACCTCCCAATGTAGCTCTGGTCCATTGAGTACGACTTCAGCCAGCTGAGTGCCCTTTTGTCGACTCGCAGCTTGAATGGCTCACAGCCTAAGTATGCTCTATATTTCTCGACAAAGGTAACCACCGCGAACATTTCTGCTTTCGGCGCCCCGTACTTCATTTCCGTATCACTCAAGAATTTGCTCCCGTATGCTATTGGTCTCAATACTGTCTTCCCGTTCCATTCCTGTTCTTGATGGAGAATGCCGGAAATCGCTACTACCGACACATCTGTGTTTAGCAAGTACGTCCCTTTTTCCTTTGGCATCCCTAGCACAGGTGCCTGGCACAACTCTTTCTTTATTCTCTGGAATGATTCTTCCGCCGCGTTGTTCCACGTGAACTTCTTCCCTTTGTGTCTCATTAATTGCTGCATCGTGTATACCTTGTCCGCATAGCCTTTGACGAATTCCCTGTAATAGTTCGCAAAACCCAGGAAGCTCATCAACTGGTGTTCCGTTTTTGGCGATTTCCAAGTTAGAACTGCTTCTACTGCATCTGGATCTGGTCTGATGCCGTGCCTGTCCACCATCCTGCCCAAGTATTTTATCGAATCCTTGAGTATCTCGCACTTTGATGGTTTACATTTTAGCCCCGACCTCTTCATACATGCAAACACCTCGTCCAGTCGCTCGATTTGATCTTCTAGTGTGGGCGTCGCTATTACCACGCAATCCACATAGCACACTACCAGATTGCCGTACTTCTTTGTTGCACCTATCAACGCATGTGCCATCAACCGTTGAAATGTAGCCGTGGCATTGCAAAGAGCAAACGGCATCCGTTTCCCTTGAAACAGCCCCAACTCGCAGGCGAACCCTGTTTTGTCCCTGTCCTGCTTCCTCAGCGGGACCTAACAGAAGGCCGAACCTAAATGAAGAGTCGTAAAAATTTTGCATCACCTAACTTCGAGAGGCTCTCGTCAATCCTAGGTATGGGATAGGCATCCTTCACCGTGACGGAGTTCAGATACCGAAAGTCACAACAAAATCTCAATCGTTTGCCTTTTTTTTGGCCATCACTACTCCATACGCCCACGGTGACTTGGATGGTTCTATCATGTCAAACTCTAGTAATGTCTCTATCTCTTTCCTACATGCCTCCGATTTGTGTTGGGTCATGCGCCTCGCCCCCTCCCTGTGTGGTACCGCATTCTCTTCAAGCTCTATTTCATGCTCAACGAAATTACAACATCCAATGTCTGCCTTGTATTTCGAAAAACATCCTCGTTCCGATCCAGTACATCCTTGACGGCTTCGAGCTGTTCGTCCGTTATCTTGCCCTTTAAATGCTCAATCTCCGGTAGGACCGGTATATCTCTCTGCATTTCATCTAATGTCGGCCGTTCCGGAAAATTCGAACAGCTCGAAAGTCCATCGTCTGTCTCTGAGTCAAGTGACTTTACAAGACCCGATGAACCTTTTATTTTCTTCAATCGTCTCAAGATACAAATTTTCCTCCCCCTTCATATCCCAGCTTCCTCCCCCTCTGTATCGTGATGGGTATATCAAAAGTATTCAACAAAACACTGACGCAGAGACCGCTCTTGGTTATCGAGAAGGATCTTCCTAAAACAGCAGCACTTTGATTATTAGGATTTGGGACTATGCATACTTGCTTGTTGACACTTAGTTCATTGTAATTTTTCATTCGCAAGCTTACGATCGCCACTTCGTTCGCCCATAGCCTCAGCCTCCTACTCAAGAAAACCGGTGCTTTATTTTCATTCGCCATTATTAAATTTACCGGTTTAATTGCGTACCTCCTATCCGGGTTCCGTATCCTGAACATCGCATTGCTTAAATCAATCGTTACGTCGAAGCTCCTGATGAAGTGTCTGCCTAAAATGAATTGGTCAGACTCATCTAGGTTTTCTACCACAAGAAAGCTCATCCACAGGTTGCGTTCAACCAGATTTAGGGCTATTATTGGTGTTCTGCCCAGCACCCGCTTTTGTTAGCAGCTGACAGCCGTATTCTCGAGTCTATCAAGTCATTTTTGTTGAAGTCCATCCGTTCCCAAGTTTCGATTGGTATAACACTCAAGACCGCTCCTGTATCGAGTAACCCACGTAACTGAATCTTCTTGCCGTTTAAGTCAAGCACATGTGCTGATACGTCTGCCTCTGTCCCGATGTACATTGCATCTTCTTCCAGCATGGCGCTGTGTCCAATCGATCTCACTTTTAATTCTTCTTTTCCCACGCAGATCTGCCCCACTAGATCTTCATCACATGTTATCATGGTTTTCGTATAGATGTTTATCCCATCTATATTTAACATCACCTCATGCGGACCATAAGCTTCTGTATATCTGTTATCAACACGGACTGACTTGCTGCCACCTCTTGTGAGTAGCGCCCTCAAGGCTCTAGAAGTCGTCTGTGGGCTTATCGCACTCAAGTAATCTGCATATACATCAATGTGCATTATTGTCTGGTCGCTGGGTTCGCTCAAGTTCCTCGTTACTTCATGGCAGCCTACAGTGATTACTGACATTATCCTGGCTCCGATTTTTGTTATGCCGAATGTCTTTCCCGTCACCATTTTCAGAGTGTTGCAATTTCCACTCTTTGTTGACCCTGCTGCGGCTTCTGGCACTGGCACCGAGTAACCTAACGTCTCGTTCGACTTCTGTCTTTCGATCTCCTGCTTCAACCGTTGCTCTATTTACTTCGTCGCTAGGTCCTGTTTCACTTCGTTAATAGCCGCCGCTTTCTCATAATTTATTTCTAGGGCATTCCTGGCCGTGGCCTCTTTTGCACTATTGACTTGCGTTACAGCTTTCACTGTCTTCGTTGGCAGTTCCGCACTCGGTGCTTCCAAGTTTTTTGTTTCAAACTCAGTTTGTCTATTTCTCTGGTTCTGCACCGCCGCTAAAGCCAACTTATGCTTGGGGTGACTCTGGTTCTTGTCTGCCTCCCAGAACAAAGGACAGTCCATCCTGAAGTGCCCCTCTTCATTGCAGAAGAAGCATCTTAAACCTATTTTGATGATCAAGCCACTATAGTACTCGTGTTCCTCCATCTGGCTCATATTTTCCTCATCGGGTGCATATCCCAGACTCTTCATGCCCTGTTTGTATGTTGTGCAATCCGCCACGTGATGATCAGCCGACCCGCAGTTTGCGCATGATCTACGTTTGTCCATGTCATCTCTAGGCTTGTACCATGACGACCTTTGTGGTTGACTCCCCTCTTGCATGTTCCTGTTCTCCGAATATAAGTATTTCATGGGTTTCATTAGCAAGTACTCTCTCGATTTCTGTCTCATCTCTTCTGGAGTCGGTGCACTATCTTTCGACAGGGTATAGTACGTTGCTAACACTGTTCTCCAGTCGTCACTTTTTACACCATCAATGAACTTTGAGGCGATACTAAAGTTCCTTCTGTTTGTTGACTCTTCAGAATCACTTCTTCGTCTCAAGCTCTCAAGATCATCCAGGAACCGATCATCCAGGAACCGATCAAATCGCATCATCGCTTGGTGATTTTTCATGCCTGACCCGAATCGATTCTTTAAAATCTCGAAGATTTTATCCGCAGCGTCGCGTCCCTCTTCCTTCCTTTTTGCAACTACGCATTTCAACGCCGTGCCTTCTAAGTTGCTGAGTATCGCTGTGCAAGCTTGTCTCTCATCGTTCAAGTTGTCTTGTTCCAAATGCAATCTCATGACTTCTACCCAAGTATCAATGCATCCGTCTGAATCATCCTTGAGTTCTTTCGGTTTTTTGAAAGTTTTCCTTGATTTTCCATCTCCTCTGTCGCTCGAGTCAGTGTTCTTTGTGGCCCCCCCCCCCGGTGCTGTGATTGCCGCATCCCGTGTTAATGGTAACGGTGTTGATTCCCGTTTGTTTCGTTGTCGTTCCACGAAATCAACTCTGGTACTTTGCGTTCGATCCGTTACCGGCTTGTCTTGTGATGTAGAGTTTCTCAAGATGGCATCTAGTTTTGCCTGTATGGCACATGATTTCTCAGCCTGGTCCCTTCTCATTGAGTCCATTCTCGTTTCCAGACTCCCCAACTGGCTGTTCACAGCGTCATAGCGTTTCTTCATTTCTTGCATGTGTTTTTTGATGTGCTTATCTCGATCTTCGTCAGTGGCCTCTACCTAGTCTGACATCTGCTGAAGCTTTTCCTCTGTCGCCCTCGCCAGATTGAAAAAGTTATTCAGGTACTCGCGTTTGTTGTATCTTAATTCTTTCTTTATTACCTCTCTATCCTCCTTGCTGTGCTTCAGTTTCTTGTCGATCTGATCTGGCTTAGCCATCAAATCGCCCAGTTCAAGAGTAGTTGTTGTTTCATGGTTAGGTGTTGCTCTATTGCTGGTTGCTGCCCCCTGTTTAATCTGGTCATCATCTTGATTGGCCTCTAATGTTATCGTCATAACTGTTCCAAATGTTTTGCCTTTCTCGGCTTTCGATTCTTCCGCCACTAAGTCTCTCGACTTCATCCAACCATCATCGCTATCCTCTCTGTGAATGACGTTTGTTTACTTGAGACTCGTCCTTTACTGTTTCTGGCGTGTTGCCCGTCGTGTCCTCCACAGTGTCTATCGATGAGAATTCCATCGACTTTTGGCTTTGTTCCTCTGCATTCGGCATCGGTGTCGACTCCGTTGTCTTCTTCTCCACCTCATCAACACTCTGGTCTGGTGTCTCTAGGTCAATTTCAGTGGCGGGTACCATTTGTTTTCCTTCAGCGCCCTCTTTTGTCTTCTTGTCTTTTGAACTTCTTGTGTTGACCATGCTCACTGAAAAGTTCTTCCTTGTAATTATTGGGCCAACCGTTGTCACTTTTCGTTGCGTTGAGTTATGTTTTGTCTTTGACCCCAAAGCTCTTTTTTCAGCTATCGGTACCCTAGTCCGTCTCAAGATTTTATTTACAATTATCTCTATTTACAATATTATGATTTACAAAATTCTATTGTAAGGGTAAAATCTCTGATAAAATAAAAAGTATAATAAAAAAAGCAACGTTCCTATTCCCTTTTAAGAACTAAAAAAATTTTTACCAATTGGTGATCCCGGCAGAATCGGATCTATCGCGATTTAACGTTCCGACTAGTCCTATCGCTTTTAATTTAGCGATTAGTTATTTCGACCTGTCTTAGGACTTTGTAGTACCGTCACACCACACACCATTCTTTTGTACCGTCCCATGACCTCCCGGTATTGTCCCAACTCTTCTATGTACTGTCCCAACTCTTCTATGTACTGTCCCAAGCTTTCTTTCTACTGTCCCAAGACTACTCGGTGCTGTCACAGTACTTCCTGCCACTGTATTTAGACTGTACTGTCCCAAGACCGCACTGTCCCAAGACTACTATCCCAAGACTGTACTGTCCCAAGACTGCACCGTCCCAAGACCGTACTGTCCCAAAACTACTATCCCAAGACTGTACTGTCCGAAGACTGCACTTTCCCAAGGCCACTGTCCAAAGACTGTACTGTCCCAAGACCACTGTCCCAAGACTGCACTGTCCCAAGACTGTACCCTCCCAAGACCACTGTCCCAAGACCACTGTCCCAAGACTGTACTGTCCCAAGACCACTGTCCCAAGACCACTGTGCGAAGATTGTACTGTCCCAAGACCACTGTCCCAAGACTGCACTGTCCCAAGACTGTACTGTCCCAAGACCACTGTCCCAATACCACTGTTCCAAGACCACTGTCCCAAGACCACTGTCCCAAGACCACTGTCCCAAGACCACTGTCCCAAGAACTGCCGGTATTGTCCCAACTCTTCTATGTACTGTCCCAACTCTTCTATGTACTGTCCCAAGACTACTCGGTGCTGTCCCAAAACTTCCTGCTACTGTCCTTTAGAATGTACTGTCCCAAGACCGCACTGTCCCAAGACTACTATCCCAAGACTGTACTGTCCCAAGACTGCACCGTCCCATGACCGTACTGTCCCAAGACAACTATCCCAAGACTGTACTGTCCCAAGACTGCACTGTCCCACGACCACTGTCCCAAGACTGTACTGTCCCAAGACCGTACTGTCCCAAGACTACTATCCCAAGACTGTACTGTGCCAAGACTGCACTGTCCCAAGACCACTGTCCCAAGACTGTACTGTCCCAAGACCACTGTCCCAAGACCTCCCGGTATTGTCCCAACTCTTCTATGTACTGTCCCAACTCTTCTATGTACTGTCCCAAGCTTTCTTTCTACTGTCCCAAGACTACTCGGTGCTGTCCCAGTACTTCCTGCTAGTGTCCTTTAGACTGTACTGTCCCAAGACCGCACTGTCCAAAGACTACTATCCCAAGACTGTACTGTCCCAAGACTACTATCCCAAGACTTTACTGTTACAAGACTGTACTGTCCCAACACCACTGTCCCAAGACTGTACTGTCCCAAGACTACTATCCCAAGACTGTACTGTCCCAAGACTGCACTGTCCCAAGACCACTGTCCCAACACTGTACTGTCCCAAGACCACTGTCCCAAGACCTCCCGGTATTGTCCCAACTCTCAACTCTTCTATGTACTGTCCCAACTCTTCTATGTACTGTCCCAAGCTTTCTTTCTACTGTCCCAAGACTACTCGGTGCTGTCCCAGCACTTCCTGCTACTGTCCTTTAGACTGTACTGTCCCAAGACGACACTGTCCCAAGACTACTATCCCAAGACTGTGCTGTCCCAATACTGCACCGTCCCAAGACCGTACTGTCTCAAGACTGCTATCCCAAGACTGCAGGTTCCCAAGAACACTGTCCCAAGACTGTACTGTCCCAAGACCCTTGTCCGAAGACTGCACTGTCCCAAAACTGTACTGTCCCAAGACCACTGTCCCATGACCACTGTCCCAAGACTGCACTGTCCCAAGACCACTGTCCCAAGACCACTGTACCAAGACTGTACTGTCCCAAGACCATTGTCCCAACACTGCACTGTCCCAAGACTGTACTGTCCCAAGACCACTGTCCCAAGACCACTGTCCCATGAGTGTACTGTCCCAAGACCACTGCCCCAAGACCACTGTCCCAAGACCACTGTCCGAAGACTGTTCTGTCCCAAGACCACTGTCCCAAGACTGCACTGTCCCAAGACTGTACTGTCCCAAGACCACTGTCCCAAAATCACTGTCCCAAGACCACTGTCCCAAGACCTTCAGGTATTGTTCCAACTCTTCTATGTACTGTCCCAACTCTTCTATGTACTGTCCCAACTCTTCTATGTACTGTCCCAAGCTTTCTTTCTACTGTCCTAAGACTACTCGGTGCTGTCCCAGTACTTCCTGCTACTGTCCTAAGACTGTACTGTCCCAAGACCGCACTGTCCCAAGACTACTATCCCAAGACTGTACTGTCCCAAGACTGCACCGTCCCAAGACCGTACTGTCCCAAGGATGTACTGTCCCAAGACTGCACTGTCCCAAGACCACTGTCCCAAGACTGTACTGTCCCAAGACCACTGTACCAAGACTGCACTGTCCCAAGACTGTACTCTCCCAAGACCACTGTCCCAAGATCACTGTCCCAAGACTGCACTGTCCCAAGACCACTGTCCCAAGACCACTGTCCGAAGACTGTACTGTCCCAAGACCACTGTCCCAAGACTGCCTTGTCCCAAGACTGTACTGTCCCATGACCACTGTCCCAAGACCACTGTCCCAAGACCACTGTCCCAAGACCTCCCGGTATTGTCCCAACTCTTCTATGTACTGTCCCAACTCTTCTATGTACTGTCCCAAGCTTTCTTTCTACTGTCCCAAGACTACTCGGTGCTGTCCCAGTACTTCCTGCTACTGTCCTAAGACTGTACTGTCCCAAGACCGCATTGTCCCAAGACCACTATCCCAAGACCACTGCCCCAAGACTGTACAGTCCCAAGACCATTGTCCCAACACTGCACTGTCCAAAGACTGTACTGTCCCAAGACCACTGCCCCAAGACCACTGTCCCAAGACTGCACTGTCCCAAGACTGTACTGTCCCAAGACCACTGTCCCAAGACCACTGTCCCAAGACTGTACTGTCCCAAGACCACTGTCCCAAGACCACTGTCCCAAGACTGTACTGTCCCAAGAATGCACTGTCCCAAGACCACTGTCCCAAGACAGAACCGTCTCAAGACTTCTTCGGTACTGTCCCAAGACTTTGCCACCAAGTGTCTTGATACTAGGACTTCTTCTTCTTCTTCGTTTTGGGAACTCTTGAACCACTGTACCGTGTACCGCCACTCGAGCTCTAGTAAAAAAAATTCCCAAAAACCCAATCTTAATGGCCGAAAGCTTCAAATACTAACCCCCCTGTATTCATCTCCCTTTTTGATATTTCGAGGCAAGTTGAAATCCAACTTGATCGCAGGTATGTTTTGATCACCTGTTCGTTCAAAAATCAACAAAAATTTTTCACCAATACGTAAAAATTTAAACAGGAAAAAATAATCAAAACATAGAAATGAACCCACCTAAAATTCAAAGGTGACAGATGTCATTCTTTATTCGAAAAAAAACATCTGGTACCTGATTACCACGCGTTTTCCTCCCCCTGCTAGCGATCTTATGGGGTATCAGAAAACTGTCTACTTCCGTTCCCCCCGCCCGATCCGACCAGGCTACCTACCTTAATTCGATCTTATTTTTTGGATATCAGCTTCTTATAATTGACGCATGTAAAGTTCTAATGTTACTAAATCGACGATGTCGATCAATTAGTTACTCTAATTTATCCTGCCTTTTTACAATTTACAACCGCCAACCTCTAACCTAACTAGCCCCTTTTCTAACCTCCCCCCTCTTTAGCCCCCCTCATGAGCCGAAAATTACCTCAAGCGCCTGGTGCTAAACCTCTCGAGAGAAAACCGTAGAACCTGTTTCCAGGCCTGCTTGTGCAAAAACGTTCCTCAAAACCGGGGGATTCCGCTTATCCAATTTTACACTTATCTCCTGTAATGTAATGTGGATTTTAACGATACCCGTTTTGACCAACTTGAGAACACCCCTGCACGTCCTCCTCTTGTTGTTCTGGTTCCGTGCTGGTTGTCTCCTTGACGTGCACTGCACTTGCCACCAGCACCACCTCCCCACTTGGCTGGTCACCTAATCCAGACAAATCTCCTCGTGGTTCAGCCAAATCCTTGTGAACCACTTTCCCACTCGGCTGGTTTCCTACTCCAGTCAAGTCTCCTAATTGTCCAGCTAAGTTGCCGGCTATCTGAAAACCCTTAACAACGCCCCAAACTCGGGCACCTTATTGAGGTTGCTGGATTAGATTGCTAGGTTGATCGAAACGATCGGTCTTATAAAACAGTATAGGTATACTATTCAATTATTATAAAGGTTTGATCCAACTAATCTGGTTTCAAAGTCACTGTCATTTTTCGTTTTATGGTTTTTGTTCCTTTTTTATCCTTTTTTAGTTTTTGTTTCGCTTTTTGTTTTTTTTTGTTCGTGTTTTTGTCCCCGTAGTTAGCCCCCTTACTCGGTTAGCTAAGCCTCGTTCGGAGAGCGTACCAGGAAGTTTTTTCGAGTTTTCTTAAAAAGCTATCACGGTACAACCGAAAGGTTTATACGTTCCCGCCGAACCCTACCACCCGTGCTCTAGAATGGGCATGTAGCCCGAATCTGTGTCAAGTGGGTTCGACTCCGTAGTCATGATGTCGTAAAAACACCCAGGAGCGCCATAAAAACACTATGTAACAGTCGTCTACTTCGATCACATATGAGGCTTAAGAAAAATAGGCCCTATAACCATTGGCTCAAAAGTCAGGGGCACTATCTCGTGTGTTTTTTGTACCTCAAAATGGTCGTAGCCAATTCGGTTCATTTGCGACATGAGACGAAAACCCATTACAGCTTAAAGACCACTACCAAAATACCCCCCACTCTAGAAAAATGAGAACGTCCCCATACTTAGGTCTCGAAATACCCAAAATACACGAACGCCGTTAAAAACAGGGTCGGAACAATCCGTATAGCTAATTTTTATTAGACAGTGGAACTTTGATCCATTTAAGATGGATCAACCTAAAATTCACCTTCTCAACATAACAATCATAAAACACACTCGGGAAAATTAAATTGAGTACTCACCTATCGGCACAGCTCTACTCTCGTGTTTTACTAGGATCTCGGAAATTGCTAGTAGCAATTTCCCGCTGTTTTTGTTTGCCACTTTCCCGCAATTGTAATTCGATCGTTCTGAGTTTATTTCTGATTTTTTCAGTTGTCGCGATAAAGTTGGGCATGACATAAGCAATTCGAATTTTTGAAAATTTCAATTTGACCCCAAAACCCAGTTTTTCTCCACACTGCTCAAGATCAAACTTCCAAATACGACCGACTGGCACATATGTATCTATGTATATATGTATGTATGTGCATATGACCAAAGGTATGTATGTATATATGTATTTATGTGTATATTAAGGAAAAGGTGTGGTTAATTATGTCTATGTGTTTGTATGTGTATAAGTTTGTGTATGTTTATGAACGTATGAGTGTATATAAGTATGTACGCCTGTATTTAAGGGTCGCGCCACTTCCGGATTTAGACCCAAATTGCATAGTTGCGCCGCGAGTTTGAGTCTGGAACGTCTGGACATGAATTGCTCCGTGGGCCGTGAATGTCAGGACATACCAATATTCGGTCGTGAAAGTCTAGACATGTGTCGCGAAAGTCTGTGTCGAGACTTTTGCGACCCATGTCCAGACTTTGGCGACCAATTTTTGGTACGTCCTGACTTTCGCAACACCTCTCCAGACTTTCGCGACCAAATTTTGGTATGTCTAGACTGTCGCGAC